>NC_140946.1:83215880-83370880 GCF_014529385.1 Adiantum capillus-veneris | reverse complement strand
AACACTTTCTACTAAAAAAGAAAAAGGAAAAATTTTGATTTTATATTCGGACAAAAGATGAAAAGCTGCTTGTTATTTCTTATGATCATACTCTTCCTTTTGCATTTTAGAAAGGTTTTCTTTTAAGTGTTGAAAAATTTAAGCTGCTGCATGTATAGTATAGATTATACAAGGTCAAGCTTCACTTTAGCATTTTAAAAGAATAGAATGCAAAAGAAGTCAAAACATGTAAGAATGTGAAATGAAAGGTGAAATAACAAGGTAAGAACTCACGATGGCTTGCAGAAGACAAGGGAAGGCTAGCCTTTCGGGATGAGGAGGTATGTAGCTGAGTGGTCGGACCAGTAGTTGTAGTGGTTTCTGACAGATCAGTGATAATCCATATGTGGTTGAGTGTAGAGCTGTGTATTGTGATTGGATAGTGTATCAATTGATGGAGTCCATGCTAGCGAATGAGAGTCGATAGGGTTTTGTATGTGTTGGGTTCATCAAGTGCGTCAATCTTGAAATCTGCCATTATGATCAATGGCCGCATGGTGCTCGTTGAATCGAGGAGGCTAGAGATTCTCTCTAGGAACACCGGGAGTGATGACGTTAGTGCCCTGTAGAGCGAGACGTTTGTTGCCACTCACTTGTTCGTGCAGTGGAAAGTTGCACGGATTGTTTCAAGAGTGTGGTTTATGCATATGTGTGTTTGTGTGGGTATTAGGTTGCTTTTATGGAGAATTGACACGCCGTGTAGTTGTGTTGAGGATATGCTCTGGAATCCTGGAATGGTCGTCGCATGTAGTTGAGTGTCTTGGAGGCAGAGCACGTTGGAGGCCATTAGACTTGTGTCATGGATGATATCGTCTGCATGCTTTCTAAGGGAGACGACGTTCAGTGATTGCACAATCATTAGGCAAAATTTGGACTCACAAAGGGGCCCTTTAAGGATTTTGACTTTACCTCTCTACCAAAAGGAGCGCATGGATAAATTTTTGCAAACAAACTCCAAAGTTGGCGGAGGTTTGATAGTTAGAATGTCCTCTTCAAGCTCTATCTACTGATATATAGCACGCCATGAGATTCCACATATTTTAGAAGATTCTTTTTTTTTATTCACTTAGATTCGGACAGAGTTGTCACATCATAGGTGAATCAAAAAAAGAATCCTCTAAAATATAAGAAATCTCATGGAGTGCTATATATCAGTAGATAGAGCTTGACGAGGACATTCTAACTGTCAAACCTCCACCAACTTTGGAGTTTGTTTGCAAAAATTTATTCATGCGCCCGTTTTGGTAGAGAGAGGTAAAGTCAAACTCCTTAAAGGGCCCCTTTGTGAGTCCAAATTTTACCTAATGGTAATGTGTATCTTGGTGGAGATGTAATTGCTTTTGGATGGGAGAATAAGTTGCTTTTGTTCTCAATCTATGGAGCTCTTCAAGGACACTTGGGTTGACACAAACGTTGTCGGGGAGCAAGCTGTCTATCAAATACAGATTTGCAGTGTCACGAATGTGTGTGAGAGCAGTGTAGGTGAGCCCATGAGATCTAATTCCTCTGGGGCTGAAAGCCAATGTATTGAGTGTAAGCCCTTGTGATCGATGAATTGTGCATGTTGTAGCAGGCTGAATCGGGAATTGCTTGCATGTGAGGGTGTTGAGATGGTTTGGCCAATTTGGAATTCACATGCGATGCGAGGAATTGGCGTCCAGTCAGCCGATGTTAGCGGTGTGTGGAGATGGACGTGTTCATATCTTTGTTTTCGCCCTATATTGGGATTGGTGAAATGAATCCAGAGACATGTTGTGCTAGAGACTGTAGTGCAGAGCTTGTAAACGCCTTCTGCACCATTGACGAGGCCATCGGCAATGTCTAGATTTCCGGCACATAGCTCGACCACCAAGCCTGGCTTCAAGCACAATGTTGCTTGGAGCCCCGCAGTTTGCTTGGCATCCAATGGTATTGCTATTGTTTTGTTGCAAGCATTGGCATGCTTGTCAATTGCTTTCAATATTTGTGGCTCACCAGGCAACTGTGCAAAGACCTTTTCGTTGTGCTCGTCCTTCTCTTTGTTAGAGTAGAATAGGTGCGATATGGTTATGTCAGCAGGCAAATCTCTGTGGAAGGAGTTGTTAATGTATGTAATATCGTTGCTAGTATGTGAACCAATTCTCATTCAATTGAGCACCTCTATAAACTGTTGATCAATTTGTCTCATGGTAACGTTAGTTCGTAGCACTTAGGGAGTTTGCGCCAGTACAAAGGTGCGATTTCCTCAACGAGAGGTTTCTTGCTTGTGAATATCCAAGAGTCTTTGACTGGGCTAGCTTGGCAGAGGTCACCACAAAGTATGACGTCAAGGCCACCAAAAGGCTGGTCGTGTTTTCTCTTTATGGCACGAAGACGTGAGTCGGACAAAGAGAAGACATTTGACCCTATCAAGGAGACTTCATCGAACACTACAAGCTCCAAATCTTGATAAAGTAAGAACAATGCATCTAGCTTTTCTGCTCCATGGCTTGTGTGTGCGGTAGTTATCAAAGGCAAATGTAAAGTTGAGTGTATAGTTGTACCACCAATGTTGAACGCTTCCTTCCCTGTATATGACATTAGTAGTGCCTTGGGAAAGTCAGCATTGTGACCTGACTTGTGCATGTAGAATTGAATGAGGGCTTCAACCAACAAGATCAGCGTGAACGTTTTTCCAGTGTCTGCTCCACCTGTGAGGGAGAGATGTATCTTTTCTAATGGTGCTATGTGTGTTCTGAGAATTGATGTCGTCGAGTATAATGTCGTTGTTGTTGGTTTAGTTTCTTTATTACGTGTGGAAATCCTCATTGGTCATGCCACTGTGTTTGGAAAAATGCAAAGCAAATGGTTTCTTGGTCGGTTGCTTTGATAGGGTGTTGATCATCACGTTGGCATTGTCGGAATTGTTCAAGGAACTTGGATTGTTTGTGCTACGTGAGGTTGTGATGATTGTAACAAATTTGTCTAGTGAAGCTGGTTCGACAACAAACTGTGATTCATGGTTTTTCATTGTCTCAATGCTCGAAGTGTAGACATATCCAAGACAAGCCTTGACGTAGGTGCTGATTCTCATGTCTTGACCATGGCAAGAAGAGAAGGCATTGTTCTCTATAGTGGTTTTCAGGGTCTTTGGCTTTATTGTATCTAACGTAACATATGATGCCTGCCCTTTGCAGCAGCTTGTCAGGTCTGGAGGGTTTCTAGTTGTGGATACAAACTGAGCCAAGCACATGGTGAAGAAGGAGCGAGGTCTGGAGGCATATTTGTCAATGATGGAGGCAAAGAATATTTCTGTTGTGTCAGGGTGCAATTTTTGCAAGGCATTCTTTCTTTTTAGGACTAGAGTGCGCTCTCCAGGTGGATTAATATTTATGTACATGAATTCTCTAGAGGAGCTATACAATGGAAGTGAGAGGTAGATGTAAGCAGCTTGCTGTGAACTAGTTTGCTGTATGTTAAGGATTTTGCTACCAACTTTTCGTAGTCTCTCTAACGTTGTTGCATTGTTCGCAACACAGGCATTGACTTGTGGCTTGATTTCTTCTATCAATGTGTTGTCCATTTTCGTCATGTATGAAGTGCAATAGCTTGCTGCTCCATGTGCGTTTAGCACGAACTGTATATCTGTGTTCGCATCCCAAAGCAAAGCTATTGATTTGTTGAAGTTTTTTGTGAGTATATCGGTTGGTTTGCATCTGGGAAAAATAGTTAGGCCTGAGATAGTCGCTTGCAATGCAAGCAAGTACTGTTCCATGGAGAGTTGTGTTTGTTTTAGCCATTCTTCAGATGTAGGTGCATTTTGTAAATCAATTTGGCTAAGTTGTCTTTTGACTTGTTGCAAGTAAAGCTTACCTTGTCTAGCCATGTTCAGTCTCAAGTATTCCTTGCCAGAAAATAGTTGTGAACGGCATGGGGAAACGTGGGAAACCAAAGCGACAACTTTTGCTCTTCTTTTGGCAAGTCTTGTGATGCTTGTGCTTGTGAGCTTCTAGAGGGTCATTTGAAAAGAGGGCTCCATTTGTGCTGATGCGGGGTCGTGAGTGACTGAGCATTCTCCAGCCACATCAAACCATGATCATGCTGGCTACTGCTCTGGAACTCCGTGATGAAGAAGTCTTCTCGTATTTTGCCACATATGGAGGAACAGGTGCGCAACAAGTGTTTCATTGTGTTAAACCTATTGACGTAGAAACGAGCGGTCGTAATGGGATTGGCACGAATGAGCCGAAGCTAGTATAAGCTCAAACTCTCCCCCCGGGCTCTTGGCTCAGTGGGACCAGCTTCTTCAGTGCATTAAGAAGCTCTTTCCATCTCCACTCTACGGAGGAGAACGTGAAAAAAAATGTAGGTGGTCCAAGTTGTCGAATCATTGCGAAAACATTTTTTTTCATCTTTTCCTTGTAGTCGGAGGATGTGCGGAGTGCCTCAAAGTCTCTATAGCCTAATCTTGAGCTGAGAAGTCTCTCTATGTTTGTGTCTTCTACTACTTGTCTTGCAGTCAAAGTTGCACCGACTAGCTTTCCCTTGCGCATTCGCACCCAAACAGAGGAAGCAACTTGGCGTGACATAATTTTGATAACTTGAAAAATAAATTCTCGATGCTCAATGCGAACCTTCTATCAACCTTCATGAGATCCTATAAGGTTTCTAGTTTCTGAAACCTTAGTAATTGTACAAAGCCTATAACTTTAACTTGAAAGCACCGTAGAACGATTCAATCATGGCTGATATTGGTATTTTTGGAATCATAACCAGAGCTTTACTATGGTTAGTATTTTTCAGAATCAGATTCCGATAAAATTTGGGAAAGTTACAAGCACTGAAAGGTTAAACGAGGATTTCAATTAGTTAAGTAAAATTGGATGATTTCAGTAATTATTATTAACAAAGACTTTCTTATCCTAAGGTTCTAGAATTTACTGATATTTCCAATTTTCATCATTAAAAATCAGTGAAAATAGTCAAAATCGATTCTGGAAGCTGAGGAGGCAGTGTGGAGCTATGGGAGCCTACCCGGGTTAGTTTTAGCAGCAAGTGGTGCTACCTAGAAGCTGGGGCCTTGCTTGAGGTGCCAGAACCTACCAGGAACAGCCCAGGGCCCAGAAAAACTATAAAAAGACCCCCTTTTCTTCATAAAAAATTAGACTCGGAGCCTTGGCACATTCTCTCTCATCTAGAGAGACCTCTATGCATAAATCACTAGAGATCAAGCTCTAGTTGGTTAATTAAACGGCAATTAGCTCTAATCTTTCTTAATTACCAAAGCTAAGTTAACCTATTTATATTTTTCTTAATCAATTAAAGATTAATCTTATGTATACTAAAAAATCCACTTTTAATTAAATATTATCTGCTAATTATTGTGATTAAGGCTAGGGATATTAAGCTAATTAATTACTATATCATATTAGGACTAAAATTATCCATTTTAATCATAAATTAATGGTAATTATACTAATTAAGTTTACATTAAGATGAAATAATTATCAAAGCTGTGTTAGACTATCATTATACTAGAAAAATTATCTTGTAATATTTTGAGTAATTTTCATAATTAATTAAGCAAAATTACATTGTTTTTGAGAGAAAAGTAAAGGGGGAAATGATCAAACTAATCCAAAATGCTTTGAGATATTTATGAGAGGTAAATCACATCTTAGGGAACCCATGATAGTTGTTTTAACCTCCAATAATTAGTTTACCTAATTATCTTAGCAGAATTACATTGTTTTTAGGAAAAATTAAATAAGAAAAAATAGAAAACTGATTCAAAAGTCTTTGAGATAATTATCAGAGGTAAATTACATCTTAAACAATTGGTGATAATTATGTTAGCCTTAGATAATTAGTTTACCTAATTATCTTAGTAGAATTACACTGTTTTTAGGACAAATTAAAAGGGAGAAAATAACAAATTGATTCAAAATGCTTTGAGATAATTATCAAAGGTAAATAAAATCTTAGGAAACCTGTGATAATTATGTTAATCTCAGATAATTAGTCAACCTAATTATCTTAGTAGAGTTACAATGTTTTTAGGACAAATTAAAAGGGGGAAAATTGCAAATTGATTCAAAATGCTTTAAGATAATTATCAAAGGTAAATCACATTTCGTGTAATCTGTGATAATTATCTCAACCTCAAATAATTAGTTTAACTAATTATCTCATCATAATTACACTGTTTTTAGGAGAAATCGATCCAAACTACTTTGAGATAATTATCAAAGATAAATCATATCTTATAAAACCCGTGATAATTATCCTAAGCTCAGATAATTAGTCTAACTAATTAACTTAACAAAATTACAATGTTTTTAGAAAAAAATAAAAGGGTGAAAATAGTAAACTAATCCAAAATCATTTGAGATTATTATCAGAGATTAATCATACCTTATGAGACCCGTGATAATTATTTTAACTTTAAATAATTACTTCAACTAATTATCTCAGTAGAATTACATCATTTTTAGGGAAAAATAAAAGGAGAAAAATAGTAAATTAATCCAAAAACCTTTGAGATAATTATCAGAGGTAAAACACACCTTGAGATATTCGTGATAAATATCCTAACATCAGATAATTAGTTTAAATACTTATCTTCATTAAAAGTAACCGATTTTGTGTATAAAATAGAGAAAGGAAGTTAGTAAATGAATTTATATAATTACCAAATAAATACCTGAGGTCCAAAATCACTACTGAAGGTTGGAAAAACTATCTTAGCATAAATGATTGGTATAACAAATTAATATCGACAAAATTTACCTAAATTAAACCATAAGTATAGGAGGGAAAAGATATAAATTATTTTATGAAAATTCCTAAAGATAGAACATATCAAATTACATCTAGGGTGAGTAATCTATTAGCGGATAGGAATTATAATTCACTAAGGCTAAATATAAGATATTCATGGAATATAGACTAAGGAGAAACCCAGTAAAATAGCTCTCCTAATTAGATGATAATTATGGGAAAATACTAATAGTAAAAGGAAGTTACAAGAGAAAGATCTGATCCAATAAACTATCAAGTATACCTACTTACTCCTTATTTTTGGAAAAAAAAGGAAGAAAAGAGATTATTCAATTAAACCTCTAATCAATTAAGTTCTTTTATAAAGGTTGCCGATATGGATCTCCAAAGAGAACCAGAGTAAATCCTCGTACCGAGGAAGAGGATATTAGCAAGAAAAGAAATAAAGCCGCTTATGACCATGAGGTTGGGCCTAGCCATAGGCCGACGGAGGAAAGTCTGCAGGCTCCAGTGCAGCAGCACATGGACGAGCAGTCCTAGGTGGAATTCTATTTTGTTCGCTTAAATCTTCTAAAGTTCATTTTTAAGTTAGCATTGCATACGTAAGGGTTAGGAAGGATAAACTGGTTGTAAATGGAAGGTAACTTTCAAGAAACCAACGAGAAATGATTGTAAATAGGAAAGACATGTTTGTTGACCATCCTTAAGATAACTTGTTTCAAGACACCTCTGATTCCTTGGAATATTTTACTCCAGGTAATGAGTAATGATGACTATTCCGCCATGAATGAGTCGATATCCTCAGCATGCGTGGAGTCTTTACCCCGTGCTCTTTGTGTTTGTGGATATTACTTAAGATATCAAGTTTATCTTAGAGGAACCGCTCGGTTGTATGGGCAACCGGTTGGCGTATGGGCGCCCGGACTTTGGGTGATGGCTTTTTCCACCCCGGTTCTTATAAATAAGGAATGGGTGTTGTTTTTTCACCCCTGTATAGGTGGTATTGAGACAAGCCAATACTAGTCAAAGATACTTTAGAATGACAGTACCTTGTCTTAAGTCTAAAGATGTTTGTTTGCTAAAAGAATGTTTTCAAGGTTTGTCTTAATGAAATTCTGTTATGAAAGTTAAAAGAAATCATTGTTTTAATTGTGAAAAGAATGTGGTAGTAATTAAACAAAACAGAAATTATGTGTGAGTGCGGGGTGGTAAGTGGGGATTGACTAAGGTTGTCAATCATGGATGGGTGGACCTGGTTAGTCAGGTACTATCCATTCCCGCACACTAAAAGGTTTAGAAACTTCTTCACTTGGAAAAGGAATCCACCAACGGCTGTGCCCTCACATATGTTAGGGGGAAAAAAGCGTTGGCTAAGGAAACCTTAATCTGAATAATGGAAGTTATAGGGCCGGAATAGTTTTTTTTAGTGGTCCCGTTTCCACTGCGAGACAGGACTAGGTCTCCTTCTAGGGCTATAAACCTAAACCATTTTCAATGGTAAGGGTAAATTCCCTGGAATTCTGCTTGTTTAAGGACTTTGACTTTAGTAGGCCTAGAGACGTGTCAATGGTCCCATCCCGCTTTTGGTGTCGGCAGGTTTGGGGACCTTACAAGTGGTATTAGAGCATAGTTTAACAAGGTCCTGACCTTAGGAGGAAAACAGTTGAAAAAATAGGCACGAGTTATATTGCATTTTTAATTATGGTATATTGTGAAATGAGAATTTCCCTATCAATACAGGAAAATATCCGCCAAGCTTATCGAAAGTTTGTGATTTTCAACATCATGTTCGAGGTTGCTTGCAACTCCAATAAATTTTTATTTCGCAAGAGCATCATGCAATTATTAGATGTAATGTTTTCCCCTCCTCCTACATGGGGAATCAATTGGTCAGAGTTTGGCGGAATTTTCCTGATTGATGCAGGACAGATAGAAGGTTTGGCACTCAATTTGAAAAAACTCAAGTGGGCAGAAACACCTCGGACCATCGAAGTTTTCTTTTTCAGTGGGACTGAAGATCAAGATCAGACCATTACTATAAATGGGTAGAAGTGTCACAAAATGAGTGGGTATATGATCAGGTAGCCAAAGTAATATACCCAGGAAGGATCGGACCCATGAGGGTAGGCCCAAAATTTAGGGGACCAAAAGATGTCATATTTTTTGATCCCCTGTCAGACCCACCAATGGTGAAGAGGATTTTGGTATAGAGAGTTACACATTGTATATAGCATGAGTCCATCTTGTACATAGTATGAGTCCATCATGTACATAGTATGAGTCAGTGTTGTATTAACTCTTGTATATACCATGGTTTTATGACATGCTTTGTGTAGTTTAATTGAGATGGCTATAGTGATTGTCGGATTTTTGTTTTCATTCAAAATTTCAAAAGTATATAGATTAGAAAACTTGCATGACAAAACAAAATTATTGTATCACTAAAAACCCAAGGTAATACAAAAAGCCTCTACACTCCCACCCAAGAAAAGAAACTACTGTTAAAACAAGTTCAACTCACAACTTTCAAGGGAGAGGGAACCAGCTTAGAACGTGATGCCAAAGCCTAGCTCAACGCCATGGATGATTATTTCTTGGCAGCACGAACTGATTCGGAAAATCAGGCAATGTTAGAAATGTTTTGACTCATCGGAGATGCAAACTCTGGTGGAAACAATACTGTAGAGATAACCCTTCCATTAGTCCCTCTAGGGAAAGAATGAAGCAGACAGTCAAAGAAAGATATCTTCCTCTAGCTCACCAAGCTATTAAAATGAATGAATTCTTCACCCTCAAATAGTTAGGGCTTACTTTGGAAGAGTACTACACCAAATATGTGTCTTTACGACATTATTCACCCCCAATGACAATGGAACAACAGATCGCTCATTTCTGCTAGGGTCTAAACAAACCTTTAAGGACCCGCTTGGAATCTATGAGACCCATATCTATTCAAGATGCTGTTCTAAGAGCTAAACCACTTGCAGCTGAAGGAAACCCCCCTGCAAGGAGCTATTACAACTACAATAACTTTAGAGGAAGATCAAGGGGAAATTACAACCAAGGAAATCAACGAAGGGCAGTGTCAGCTGGTAGCCGCTATAGAGCAGACTTTTCCAAACATCAGATGTTATGGATGCAATATGTTAACCCTCACGGCACACGGACACCCTATGATCTATAAACGTTGTATTATTTAGAGTCAGGCACCGGGCTTGTCGGACCAATAGGGAAAGGTAGAGTGATCGCCGATGAGAGGCGCACTCTAACTGGGACATTCAAGGGATTAGTTGGCTAAGCATGGGCGCCCAAGTGTGAATGGGGTGAGCTCCTATAAAAGCCAACTAAACCTAATTTTTACTCATTCTCTCATTTGTGCAATAGAAGAGTGCTCTTGCTCCATCTCCATCTTCTTCTTCTTCACCTCCTTGTGTGTGTGTGTGTGTGAGAGAGAGAGAGAGGGAGAGTGTGTGTGCGATCGAGCATTACGAAGGCACGACGGCGGCGAAGCGGTTGAGCGCAGCACGACTGCAGCTTCTTCTTCATCGCGGCAAGGAATCCACCACGAAGGCGAGCGTAGAGCGGTGAGTGACACACCCTTTGTTCTCTTGAGCTTGCTAGTTTAGGCTTGTTGTGTGCTTGGAGCCGTTTGTGGCTCGCACACGGTGTATTGGCAAGTCCCTTGCTTCGACAATGCGGCAAGGAGCGCACATTTTTGGCGCCGTTGCCGGGGATATGCCCTACACTAAGCTCTGTTAGCACTTTACGCTTTCTTGTGGTGCAATTTCTATCATAGGAAAGGCAGGGAAGGAGTGTGTGGAGATTTCTGTTTTTTGCGTTTTCTGCATTTTCTGTCAAGTTTCAATTTCTGCTATTGTCTGTGCTTTTTCAATTTTCTGCATTTCTTGCGTTTTTTTCAATTTCTGCAATTTCAATTTAAGCAATTTTCTGCATTTCTACGTTTTTTCAATTTGTGCAATTTTCTGCATTTTTTCAATTCGAAAAATAAAAACGCGAGTGAGCGGGTGGCTAAATTTTTTCGAAAATAAAAAACATGACTCTTAAAACAGACGGGCTGGTTTGTATAAAAGATAGATCGGGATCGGGATCATTTGCCCAAGCCCAAGCCCAAGCCTTAGTCCTCAGTCTTATGATATATACTACACTCACTCTTATATATATACCCTACTCCCTCAAGAGAGAATGAGAGCATGTGGGACAAGTCCTCCACTCTCCTCCTTTCTCTTCCCACTTGCACCCTTAGACTTTCTAGTTTGGGCCTAGTTCCCTACTGGAAATTGACAATTTTAGGGATTTCGAGGGCATAGAGTGACCAAACGGAGGGCTGTAAAGCACGACACGACCCTCTGACCGATACGCTCGTTTTGAGCTATCACACGGCCCATTCCACGACACGCTCTAAAAAATCTAGCAAAAAAACAAACAAAAAACACGCTAAAAACTAGTCACAAGGCCTCCTAGAGCAGCTTTTTGACACCTTAGGGTATCAAAAGCACATGCACTTATGCTCTGGACGAGTGTTAGAGCACGATCACATTGGTGGTGCCTCTGTTCATACGGACACCCATTACCCATCCACGATAAGCTCTAGACCCTCAACGGGGACACAAGGTAGCACCACCCAAGACCCTAAAATAGCCGCTAGTGATTCCTCCTCCGACTCAGAAATCATGGAAGCATACCCTACCCAAAACACTGAGAGAGAAGGCCATGCACCTCCCGAAGCTCCACAGCCTAGTACTAGTATATTTAACCGTTTCATGGAAACATTAGGTAGAGCTACTCGCTCGGAACCTGATGCAAATGAAGCACACGAAGGGGGTGGGGAAGTGGACTCTCCTTTCACATCGCACGTGGACCCCACACCCCCAAAGAGTGTCCATGTGGATATCCTACCAAATTCTTACCAAGAAGGCCCTGTTGAGCTGCCTCCTTCAGAAGTTCCCTCTAGAGTATCGTTGGTGACAAGTAAAACCACGGGGAGCAACATTGCTTCTACCTCACAAGAAACCGTTAACACGTCGACTCTAGAAGGATTGTTCATTAATGATCATTGGACATACGACCTCCACACTGAGGTGTTGACGGATCTACACTCTGGCCACGCCTACCATGTAGGATGGATAGAGATTGTACAATCCACCTCTAGTGCCACGAGCATCGAAGATCAACAGAAAATGATCTGTAATGTTATCCATGGAATTATTCAATCAGAAAGGCAAAACCGAGGGGTAAATATACTCTCAACTGGCCCCATGAGATTTCTGGATACGAGCAAGGCTCAACAGCATACTCTATCACAAATGGAGACTCCTCTAATGAGCCCGATGGACCCATCTTACGTCATTTCACCGGGGGTCTCTATGCAATCTGAGCCTCCGAGCGAAAACTTTAGCTTCCCTAACTTGGCTCAACCCTCTATCAAGGAAAACACAGTGCTCACTCCAGGGATAAGCCTGACAGAGAATGTACCGATGACATCTACGGTTAGCACAGTGCCACTACCTAGTGTCGTAGTACCTAATATGGGGCCTCGACCATATGTGCCTCTAGCCCCTTATGCACACATGGCCCCCACACCTCCAATTGTACCACTTGTTTACGCTCCTCGAGTGCCGCTCCCTAGCTCTTATCCGAGTGGACCTATGCCCGGTTATGTTCCATATCCTGCATCATCCACACATATGCCAAGACTGGTACCCGTTCCTCTCCCACATATGATTCCAAGAGTACCTCCACCGGCCCTGCCTCCTCACATAGGTGACTTGGCAGCGTTTGCTCAAACCATAGGTCGATCTATCGCGAAAAATATGCGTCATGCATCTGATAGAGAGCCTAGAAGTAAGGCAGTACAAATTGCCAAACTCATGCAAAAATTCAATGGGGATGAAGATGCTAGGAAACACATTGAAGTGTTTGAACAAGTATGTGATTCCTTAGGGGAACGCAACGAACTACATAAGTGCAATGCCTTAAGCTTGACATTAAGTGGGAAGGCTGGAGATTGGTATAGGACCCTAAGGGTGGACGAGAAAACAATCTACCCTACCCTTCGAAGGTTGTTTCTAAAGGAGTACATACGAGAAGGTGTGCTTTGGGGTGTAGCATCTCAGCTACAGAAGGCCGAACGTAAGGAAGGAGAGTCAGTAAGGGACTTCATTAGTCGTCTAAAGCACTTAAACTCTCGCTGCCCTGTAAATGAGCGCTTCAACAATAACCAACTGCTTGATCGATTCATTCGAGGGTTGAGGAATGAAGGAATCTATAATGGACTAGTGATTAGAGGTATCACAACCTGGGAAGATGTCACTGCCAATGCAATTCAATTAGAGGACAACTTGATGATAGCAGGCATGAGGGTGTCTACTGACACGAGATCCACTAGCTCACAAGCCATTGAGTATGAACCCATGACTGCAAAGCCCATTGCCAATGAGCCAAAGGTATTTGAGACCTTCTTGACAGACCTCACCAAGGCAATCCAAGAGTCTCTTAAGGATAATCGACCCCCTCAAAATAGTCACATGTATCCAAGAAGGGAGCAACAATGGTGTTCCATTTGCTTAGGTCCACATAGCACTAGTGAGTGCCCTACGTTTAGAGTAAAATTTAATGGAACTTGCAACGCATGTGGTAGGTATGGTCACCAAGCTAAGGATTGTTTAATGATCAAACGTATGCTGGCAAATAGACCACCTGTAGCCTGGACGGATGCACCTCGAGCTCCTATATTGATGCCTGCTCCACCTGTTGAGCAACTACCGCAACACATGGTCCCTAGATCTCAAAATGTTGTACAAGCTACACCGCTACCACCTCCTGTGCTAGGACCGCAGCCCCCGCATCCAAGAGTCGCCCCTATGAACCAAGTGGGTTGCGAGCCATCAAATGCTTATGCAGATGGCTGTGAGGAGGAAATAGACACTAGTATTGCCTACGGACTTGATACATTGGAAGAGTGTCCTATATACTACATGGAAGATTAATGGGGGCAAGTCAAGCCGGTTTATCAAGCTGCTGCTCTCGCATCCAGAGGTCAAAATATCAACACCCTGGCTAGGAGGCCACCTCTTCAATGCTACGAGTGTGGTGGACCACATCGAGCAGCGGAGTGCCCTATTAGGCTGCAAAAGAATGCTGCACAGATGCAAATGAATCAAGGGAGCACGTCTGCAATGCCAATACTCACATGTAATCATTGTGGCATAGATCACTTGATTGCCCAATGCCCCTATAACCCAAATGCGCCTAAAATCACACCCCTGAATTTGGTCGAAATTGCTAGTGTGACATCGCCAATACGATCCGTCGCACCCGCTTATGCGATTACACGGTCCATGCTTCAAGGGCCAGGCCATATCCTCGAAGAGAGAGATACCGCGTCAATTATCCAAGCAAAGAAAAAGAAGACACGAAGGAAGAAGTCGCAGAATACGGAAAATTCAAAGCCAAGTTCCAAAACAAACATAGGAACAAGAGATGACCCCGTGTATATGAATGACCTCGAGGATGATTCAGATTCAGTCAAGACAATGGAGACTAGAACCAATACCACAAAGGGAAAGACCGACAAAGAAAACCGTAACATGGAACCAAATGAAAACCGAATAAGAGAAAACCATAAAGAGCCTCTGAAAACACCACAAGTGTTTCCAAATCCAATCCAAGACCCCCAAGATAAACCGCAGGGGCAAAAAGGGAAGAATCGTAAAAAGAAGATTGGGACGTACCCAAACCCAGTAGACGAGATTGAGCAGGTGAAACATCTAAGAGGTTTAGTGGAGGAGACTCAAAGGAAACTAGAACCAGAACCCATGCTTGTCAAAATTCATGACACAGTGTTTCCCACGCAAGTTCATCCACCCCACATGAACCATAGACCGTTAGCCATATCTAGTATCATCCAAGAAGGGAGTGAGGACGGGACATCAGAAAGTGAGCATACACCTTTCTTGTTGGAAAGGATGTTTAATGAAGGAATACCTGATCCCATTGAGGAATATGAGATTCCATCCTCACCAGTTCCTAGTCAAGGACCTACACCCTGCAAAACGCCAATGAATGTTGCCAAACTAGTGGACTTCATGTCTTCTGAGGTCCGAACCACGATCATAGCAAAGCTGTATGGAGATCCTGAGTTATTCCTTGCACTTCGAGCATTCCTTAACGGAGAGCTACGAACGGGATTACCGCAGTTTGCGCAACCAAATAGGCCTGACTCGATTATGATTGATGAGGAAAATCATGTGCAATCACTTGACTTAGATGGACACGAGTCTGTGATCGAGGTACCCATTAACGAATTAGGGCAGTATTTTGAAGGCGACGAGTCTAATGCAACCCTACCCATCACTACCAAGGGATTAACTATAAAGGGAATTCTTGATGGTGGTGCGGGAGTTAGCATCGTTACAAAAGATTGTTGGGAATCCATGGGAAAACCCCGCCTCAGTGTTACTAACATTGTGGTAAAGATGGCAAATGGTACCATAGCCAAACCTATGGGGATGCTCAAGGATCTTAAGATCAAAGTTCTAGGACACAAGGTACGACATACGTTCATTGTAATGGATTTCTCTAAACACCTTATGTCATATGAAATGATTTTAGGACGACCATTCATGAGGGAAGCACAAATGGTTCATGATTGGTCTAAAAATCATGTCTATTTGCAATTCCAAGACTCTGTCCTTAGAGTGGATTTGGTGACTGGTAAGGTACACCCCTTAGGGATTAAAACCATTATTGATCATCGCTCTGACACCACAGTTCACTCGGCCCCACTACAATATTGTTACACTTGTAAGAAGGATACAGACATTGGCCAAGATTCTCCTTATATGGATATCCTACCTGGGTATGACGGAATCAGACAACGTAGATTGGGTCCACCTAGCATCAACCATAGACACTTGGGGAAATAGGGGGACGACCTGGGTAACACCTGAGGGGGATGAAATTCATGTACCCTTAAATATGCTACAAGCAATGCATATCGCTTCTGACAAGACTCATCCTAATGTCACGAAGAAAACATACAAGTGGGTCCCTAAAGCTTCTTTAGTGACCATAGCTAGTGCAAAAAAACAGAAGCCTTGTAAGAAACGTACAGCTCGCTCCAAGAAAAGTAAGAAAATGTTGCAATGGATCCCTAAACGACTATTGGAAGTCCAAGGCTACTATCAAGGAAATGATCAAATCTGGGTGCCAAAACGTAGATTGTGCTCTTACCTATCACCTGACCCCAGTGAGCCCAATCCCGTAGCTCCAAAACGAATCAATGATCGTGGAAAGAAAAAAATCACAAAATGCTACACACCCGCTCCCGAGCTAGTTTGGGTACCAAAGAAAGAACGATTTGTTCCACCTAGCTCAGGAAGGGGGGAGTCCCATGAAGATTCTAGCTCCTCATGTAATACATCCATAGAGGTAAAAGCTTCTACACAGCCTCCATCTAAAGTAGTGGACCTCCATGAAGCTACAAAAGAATCCACACCTCCCAGTGTTCAAGAATCACCTGATGAACCACTTCAAGTTCGATCCTGGGAGAGTACCTTACCACCCTTGCAGCTTGACAAGGCACCTAGGGTAATAGAAAACTACTGGCAAAAATCCTCACCTATTACCAACTGGAACAATTGGTTTCAAAGGGTGACAAGCTCATTTCAAACGGTATGATCTACCCAAGGAAGGGGGGAGTGTTTGTGGACATCCATCATTCACTTGCTTCCCTCTCAACCTTTTTCCCTGACCTCTTAATCTCCAATCTTAGGGAATTTACATATAAAGCTTTATACTCACAAAAACAAAAAATAAAGAGCAAGAGCAATTAGCAAACGAGTATGCACATTAAAGTCAAAACATTGACTCAGACCTACACATGTCACATCTGGTACAGTGAAACAGAAACCTATGCCATAAAACACCTTTGATCCTCATCACTTGAGTGATGGAGGGTAGGTAAGATTAGTACGATAGGAGTGTTTCTGTTTTAGAGTTGAGAGATTAGCGAAGTTCTCTTTTCATAGTGTTGTTTGTGTTTCATAGTGTGTACAGGAACCTGTTGCTGTTGTTAGGTTTGGACCTTCATGGAATCTTTATCTCGTCCACTTTTCAAATCAAGCGCGACCATCGACACAAACAGGTGTTTCTTGTCCATTAGCATTGCCCCTTATCTTTTTGCATCCATGTTTGTCTGCTTTGATTGTGATTGGTAGCATAATATTCAGCGCATTTGCTTAGTATCAAACATTTAATTCAATGTAATGTTTTGTCATAATCACTTGTTTAGGTGTAAAAATCAAGCAGTCCGACTAAGCTAGTTTGACCAAGTTAGGTGTTACAGATCTTCTCTTAATACCATGGGCAATGCCTTCCTAATAAGCAATGGTTACTTAGGTTCTTAATCCGATTTAGGCAGCATTGTATGAAATGTACTAGGGCTTTCTAGTGGGCTTAACCCTATTGACCTTTAGCTTAAGTATTATAAAGGGAGTTTACTAATGTGATGAGCCTGGGGAGTGTATCAGTGTTATATGACCCCCCAAAGTTACAAAATTAAAATGCTGAAAATGAACAAACAAAAAATCAAAGTGCCACAATGTAAAATTTTAAGCTGGAAGAGAAATCTCAGCTTGATTTGGTACTTCACTCACATGTATCGCCTATGGTACTAGAGCCCTAGAGGTTCCCAGTGTGGGCGCTTTTCCTTGAAAAGCAAAAAACCCAAGGCATACAAAATAAGCACACACATCATAATTGAATCACTGTGAAAAGACTTTGGGGGGTCAAAGAAAAAGTAATCAGTCAGGCGATGATTTCATGAGAAATTCCTTTTATGGTAGCTTAACTACAAGGTTTTCTAGATATAGCCTCTAGTCAGCCCTCGAACATCAATACTTGGCTCTCACGATTAAACAACTTAATTGACCACAGAAAATTAAGAAGCTTACCCATGGTATTAATATTTGATCTCTAGTGCCTTTTGACCGTCAAATTAGCAACCCCAGACTTGTTTAATTTTCTACCTTTACATCTGTTTATGCATTTGATTACATTGCAATTTAATGTTCATTGCTAACAAATTGTTTGAAATTCTTTGACCAATCAATTTTTCTACCTAAAACTGCATATGCTTTTTAAGAGAATGCCATTACTGTGCCAATGTTGTTTGATTTTGCAGTGACTGAAGAAGGCTAAGGACATTCATCTCAAATGCTCTTCCACCTCGACGACCCAGCTTCAACTCAATAGCTTCCGAGGACGGAATCTACATCAGGAAGGGGGGCATGTTAACCCTCACGGCACACGGACACCCTATGATCTATAAACATTGTATTATTTAGAGTCAGGCACCGGGCTTGTCGGACCAATAGGGAAAGGTAGAGTGATCGCCGATGAGAGGCGCACTCTAACTGGGACATTCAAGGGATTAGTTGGCTAAGCATGGGCGCCCAAGTGTGAATGGGGTGAGCTCCTATAAAAGCCAACTAAACCTAATTTTTACTCATTCTCTCATTTGTGCAATAGAAGAGTGCTCTTGCTCCATCTCCATCTTCTTCTTCTTCACCTCCTTGTGTGTGTGTGTGTGTGTGAGAGAGAGAGAGAGAGGGAGAGTGTGTGTGCGATCGAGCATTACGAAGGCACGACGGCGGCGAAGCGGTTGAGCGCGGCACGACTGCAGCTTCTTCTTCATCGCGGCGAGGAATCCACCACAAAGGCGAGCGTAGAGCGGTGAGTGACACACCCTTTGTTCTCTTGAGCTTGCTAGTTTAGGCTTGTTGTGTGCTTGGAGCCGTTTGTGGTTCGCACACGGTGTATTGGCAAGTCCCTTGCTTCGACAGTGCGGCAAGGAGCGCACACAATAGAATGGGGCACTACATGAGTCAATGCCCTGAGGGGCAAAATCCCCGAGTTGCTGTCAGTGTAATTATAGCTCAAAGCGCTAATACAAGTGATAACAATTGCCCACCCTATATCAAAGTAATGGGCCCTCTTTCTATGCTTCGGGTTTATCGTAGTAATTACTAAGTGATTCACTGTCCATCTTCTAAGAACACGTTCCCACATGGTGACGCGCCAGCCGTCTACAGGCCATCAACAACAACCAAATCTTCGAATGTGGTGCCAATCCTCTCATGGAAGTTACGACTTTGCAAAACAACGAATGCTAGTGTGGTCAAAGGCGAACGTGGGCTAGTAGTCTCCGAAACTGTTTTTTATACGCACAACTGCTTTGTCTTCTGGGGTCGGGCCATCAGCAACAACCAAATCTCCGAATGTGGTGCCAATCCTCTCATGGAAGTTACGACTTTGCAAAACAACGAACGCTAGTGTGGTCAAAGGCGGACGTGGGCTAGTAGTCTCTGAAACTGCAGTATCAATAAGAAATTTTCTTATCGTCGTCTCAGGGTAGAAAGCTAAAGACACTGGGAATGGATCACAAGCTCGAGTGGTTGTCGATGCATCGACATGCAAGGAAAATAAATCTGATCCAGCATCATTATGGTTTTTAGCCCTCACAATTGGACAATCAATTCTGACAAACAAGCCAAACTTGAGTTCCTTGGTGTAGGTCTCAATGAAGGGATCTGCAATGACGAACGTAATTGTGTCGATGCAAACGGCATCGACGATGTGGAATTTGAAGTAACGTGCATTTTTCTTTTGCCTGGGGGAGATAGAACGGAATGTACCGTAGAAGTTCAAGATTTTCCCCTCTATGGAGAAAGGTTTGCTGCCCTCATCTATATCACCAATCACGAACAGTGGCAGACTTCCTTGACTATCAAGCTTTTTCCTTTGTCCAACAACCTGCCACCATCAAAGACATTGCGAGCAGTTGAAGATTTGCTAGCTTGAGGGAATGAGATTCCAGCTATGCCTAATTCATGAGCTGGGTAAGCAAGCTGGTGCTGAGACGAAGATGGTGCTTGTTCGCACTCCTCTTTTAGTGACAAATCTACTTTGGCTACAAAAGAAACAAATCACCATCTTAATGCGATGTGGTAGTCAAGAGTGGACTGCAGCAGAGGACATCATAGGTACACCAAGACTAGTTCGAAAAGAGTAAATGTATGCGTTAGCCATACCTTTGATAATAGCAGGATGGCTACCAGGGCTTTCTTGAAATAGAGCATGCCTACACTTCTTCCCAGCTACACTTTGCTCGTAATCCAGATTTGGGAGTGACTCAGCAGAGCTCGCCAGTGCCGGCTGCGACGAATGCTTGTTTGTAGGACATGAAGGAATTTCAACAAATCTACGTAGCTCTACAACAACACAGGAAAATGAAGCAACAACTTAAGCAAACATTGAGTGGTTGAGCAAAGAAAAACGTGCATGATAACGACCAACAGGCAGCAAGCTCGCCAAAGTCAAGGAAAACCAAGCCATAGAAACCAAGTTCTTCAAAGTACGGAGCATGACTTGCGGCGCCACATCGCAAGGCCAGGCGGAGAATCCCAGACGGAGAATCCCAAGGGACAAAATGCAGGGCAACTATCTAACTGTCTTGTGCGGAGCACAAGTTAGTCAGGACACAACTAGAACCCGACAACGACCATGAGCAAGCCCTCGTAATAGAGCTTGTGCACTTTAACTCCAAGCAGGCCAGGCGGAGAATCCCAGACGGAGAATCCCAAGGGACAAAATGCAGGGCAACTATCTAACTGTCTTGTGCGGAGCACAAGTTAGTCAGGACACAACTAGAACCCGACAACGACCATGAGCAAGCCCTCATAATAGAGCTTGTGCACTTTAACTCCAAGCGGGCACTGGAATAAAACACGCAGAAAGTGCTCCAAATCTAGCTAGTGAATAATGTAAGCCCTCACAACAGACAACATGTGCCTCAGTTCCAAGCGGACGCTATAATGAAAAGAGCGGGAATACTCTGGTTACTGAACATCATTTTCTTGAAAGGACACGCACTACTGATACGTAAGGCAGATGATGGTCAGTTAGCTAAAACAGCTTGTGTCAATCATAAAACTTGGCAAAACCAAAGCTATTCATTAAATATTCACTCGTCTCTTCCACACCTCTCCAAGATCTCTCTCTCTCTCTCTCTCTCTCTCTCTCTCTCTCTCTCTCTCTCTCTCTCTCTCTCTCTCACTCAAAAGGTAAATACAACAAGAACTATATAGGTCTCTATACAAGGCCCCACCTACAACAATAATATACGTGATGGTACATTTAAAGCAAGAATCATGGATCGAATCCACATACTAAAACAACTACTAACTAATCTAGCCACATATGCAAACCCCATCTTTGCAGGTTGTATCCTACTACTGAAGCCCATATTGTGATAGAAATATCATGAATGCCATCGTGACTGTCACATTGTACGCCATAACCGACCACTATTTTCCAAGTAGATGACCTCGACAACCATTAGATGTGTTACTTTGTCTCGTAATCTTGCACCACATGTCGCAATCTAACCTCTACATTTTCAATTTCCTCAGTCTGGGTCCTTTATACTAGAGCACACACTATATCTGTCCCATTGTCAAATGTTGAAAACCTATCAAAGTTGGCACTTTCATGAACATGACAAAACATCCTTACTCCCCCCATGTATCGGTAGATAAGACGAGTACTATAATAAAGCTGATTGAGGAGCTATGATAAAATAAGGAAAGCTATCCATGGGGAAGTCAATGCAAATGGCTATCGTGGATCATGGGGACTAGTGCAGGCTGTTATGGTAGACATGGTGAACAAGATATACACCTCAAGATCCACAAGAAATATTGCTAAAAACTACTGCATCCTTACTGCATCAGTGGGGAAACAGACCTACCTCTCTGTAAGGTCTCTGACCCCAACCAAAAAGAGCACCCTTGTACCATGAAATGATCATAATGGAAAAAAAGTTACTAATTTTAGCAGTTTTCCGAATTCTGTCAGTGCCATGATGTTTAAAATTTCATAAAGCTTCGAAATGTGAATTAAAATAATTTTTGTGAAAATTTTCCAAATATAGTAAGTTTTTGGTCACCCGACCCGTTCAGTCTCGACCGTCTCGAAAATCTGCACCCGTATCCCGAATTTGAAAAAAATGCATTTTCGGACCTGGGGGGGGCTGCTAAATATGGCAGGTACTCAGACCCGTACTTCTTAGTTAGAGCTTAGTATAGCAATTTACGGCATCAAAATCCGACTCGTATGGTCCGTTTTAGCCTAAAACCAATTTTTCATAAAATTGTCCAGGAAGCACCGAGGGCCCGGGGTTGTGTGGGAACAGGTTCCAGGCCACTCCAGACTAGCTTTAGCAGCTAGGGGGCGCCCTCTTGCTTTGTGGGAGTCTTGGGAAAGCTGCCAAGCCTGCAACTCAGTCTCAGAACCAGTTAACCAAGCCAACCTGACACTTGGTGGGTAGAGAACTGGACTTGCCATGCTTAACTGGAGAAGCTCCCAGATGCATTTAGCAACCCAGATCGATTTTCAGCCTGTAGGAGCCTATTTAAAGACCTGCATACACACACACACACACTTATGATCACACACACTCACACAGTGCATACACACACACCCACATACATTGGGGAGGTGCTGCCGAATCACACACCTATTGAAGAAGAAGCTAGGAGGGAGGTGCTACCGAATTTTCATCTCAAGAGGCTCGATTAGATCAGAAAATTGAGAAGATTACCAGCTCTTAATCACGGTAACGACAGTTTAATTAATGCCATCTGAAAATCCCTTTTCCCACCATCAAAATTTCTCGTACATTATGTCTATTCCTAGCCAAAAATCTCTATGACTACTCTCTAAATGCTCCTTATTCGTACTCTATTATGTAATCATTATCCCATAGCTGAATTATCAGCCATTCTTCACTCTCGATTAATGATTAGAGCATAATTATCAGAATCTTCTCTCTCTAGATAGCATAGTAATTAATCGGTAAGCTAGTATTTGTGCAGATTGAAGAGAATCACTATTGTAATCACTCATTAACATTGTAGCTTAATTGAATTCATTTCTCTTATGCATTAAGACGTAATTAAGGAGAAATTAATCCGTCAATAAGTCTCTAAGAATTGGTTTTTCCTCACACATATGCATAGGGTAAATTTGCATCATCTAATTGCTAGGAAATAGTCTAATCATACTTAATCCAATTCTCGGTAATTCCAATAGTGAAATCCTAATTATTCTTGATCATGTAAGCCGAATAATTATCTTAGAGCCGGTTCCCATAGGATTATGTGCCATCCTTAATGATTGCTTTATGAAAGAAATCTAGACTCTCATATAGGAGGGATTAATTGATGTCACTAATCTACCCATTGGACTATTATGATGCTGTGAACCTTAGCTCTTTCCCCAAGCTAATCATTTAAAGTAGTGAGAAATGGCCCCGGTTAAGAGGACTCGCTTTGGTGGTGCCCACGATCGCGAGGCAGGAACGAGCAATGTCAACGGGAAGGGGAAGGCTCCCATGGAGGAACAAATACCGGCCATCTCACGGGCCATGGACAAAGAAATGGAAGAGGTAGGTCGCAATTTTATTCAAGTCATTTAATTTAACATTGCACACATTTAGCTAGGAAAGAACATATCCCCAAACATGTTGGAGAAATCCGACGGAAACCTCGGTAATTGAATTCATTTGTATATTAAAGTCTAAAGTAGGAAAGAAATGATTGACGGATATACTGTTGCAATAGGAAAGAATGTCTGCTAGGGAAAATTTAGCTCAGCATGTTCATTCTATTTCCAATGTTGAATTAGTCATGAACCCCCTCCTGATCACAGGGGGCAGAGTTCCTGGTTAAGAGCTCTTGAATCCACGATTGCTGGTTAAGCGGTGGATACCCACGACTGCTGGTTAAGCGGTGGGAACCCACGTCTGCTGGTTAAGCGGTGGGAATGTCCATGTCGTGCTTTCTATGCGGTGGACATACCTAGTTGTATGGGCAGCTAGGCAACAACGGGAGGAGTAAACTCTCGCTGGAGGGGGGATGTTGTACCTCCAGAACATTGGAACTTTTATGAATAAGTTTGAGTAGAATTTTTACTAGAATTCTGTCTTGGTGTTGTTTGCAATACTGGTTGAAGGGCTGTTTTAACGAACCATGTGATTCGAAATTAAACAAGGAATATTTATGTTGAACAGCGTTTGTGGTAGTAATTAGGTCACACGATGAAGTGTGAGTGTGGGGGTGGAAAGTGGGGGCTTGGCTCGAGTTGCCAATGCCTACGAGATGGGTGGTCCCGATTGGTCGGGAACTCTCTGTCCCCATAGTGCTTACTCGATATTAGTAATGCTCATTTCCCCTAGAGCGGGGAATTCTCGAGAGTACGTGCCTCTGAAACATGGGAAAAAAGGCACTCGGGGTTTCTCTCCTCTTGGAAGGTGGGTCTTAGGATCGCTAGATAGTTAAGTACGCTTCCCCTGCGAGGTGGAGCTAGATCTCGTTGCTAGTAGGCTCGAACTCGACTCACTTTGTGATGAGAGATCGTCCGCTAGTTGAACCCTGAACCATTTTGTTTGCTTCCGCTATAGATCTAGTGGCCACCAGGTTTACCATCAGATCCGTTGTTTGATACGACGGGGTGGGGACCTCACTCTCTCTCTCTCTCTCTCTCTCTCTCTCTCTCTCTCTCTCTCTCTCTCTCTCTCTCTCAAACACACACACACACACAGACACAAGAACTCTACAGGCTGAGACTCTAAAATGGCTCTGAAAATGAGGGCTGACTCAGATAATGAAGGCCAGCACAAATTAATTCAGTAAAAATAATCACTTCATGAGCAGTACCTCCAGAGCCGTCCATCGCAATAGGCCATTTAGCCTACCAAGATCAATAAAATACCAATTAGGCCAAACTCAATCTAGCCATGACATAATAGACCAGCAGAAAGACCATAACATAGCAAACCAATATAAGACTTTGTTGACATGCAGGGTAAGCGGCAACTACGCCCATCAATCCAAGGGCACAACCTACACCCAGCAGTCTAAGTTAAAACATTCATGTGAAGAAACAGCTTTCCGAGCCAGATTGAGCGTTTGTCGAAGCACATTCTAGAAAAAAAGCAGTGTTGATGTACAGCAAAGCTGACCGCCAAGCGAAAAGCAACCAGTTCAGTCAGTGGTGCTGCTCATGAATCACAAGCGAACGGAAACAACAGTCAACCACACAGCAAGCGGGACCACCTCACAAGAAACAATGAACATGCCATTGTATCAGTCTTGAGTACACCACTCTTATGCAAGGAAAAATAACATCAAGCAGGAGCGAAACATTCAACACCAGCACAAGGCAATGCTCTCGAGTGGTTCACCCAGCAGGGGGAAAAAACCAGGACCAGAAACAGGAATGCAACACCAGCACATGGCAAGAAAATACCTCAGAAGCGGGACCACCTCGCAACAAACAGCGAATGATGCACTGCATCAGTCTTGAGTGCACTACTCATATGCAAGGAAAAAAACAGCAGCAGGAGCGAACATTCAACACTAGCACAAGGAAATGCTCTGGAGTGGTTCACCAGTAGGGGGAAAAAAACCAGGACCAGAAGCAGAAATGCGAAACCAGCACGTGGCAAGAAAATACCTCAGATGAGTCTTCGGGGCAATGAAGCAGCAAATCGATTATCGCCATACAAAAACATTAAAAGAAATTGCCATCAAGCTAGTGCAACAACCTTTGGAGAAGTCCATGCTCTCAGCATCGCTGGCTGAGGCATTGCTTGTACTTCCTTCACCAAAAGACACTATGACAATGAGGAGCTCCAAGCAATAATTGATGCAGGTACTTGAAGGCACAACACACAAGTTCTTAGACAAATTGACACCACACGCTCACAAAACTTTGAATCCTCAAAAGCCACAACAAAAGCTTCAACAGAATTCGGGAGAAGAACCCATAGCCTTGCATATGGTAACTGGAGTCATTTTAAATTTAAATATTACAACATATTGGGACGCACAAGGCTTCTCAAGAGGAATTCAACAATAAATAGACAATATCCCAGCAGACAACAACACCTCAAAGCTTAGATGTTTAAAAAAAGATCGAGACTTGTTGGCACAAAAGAGGCACAAATTAGACAGTGCAGTTTACAATCTCATTCTTGCCTTTTATAAAAGCTACAAGAAGCACGTGGAGTGCTTTGCAAAATTTGTTACAGAGAAAGAACATTCTACACGAATTAGTCACCGAGAAAAGACTATGACTGAGTGGACATGCAATGGGCATCACCTAACTTGCATTCACATTTTCGGCTGCCTTCCAAACATGTCTCACACAGACAGTTCGAACAAGGACAACACTCACTGGAGACTACACAAGCCAGCATTGAATGCACTCTCAACAACCTTGAAAATGTAGACGACGCCCACCTTCAGCTTTAAACAGTGCATGAAGACTAACTGTACACGCCATATCCTCTGCCAGCAGAACCTGCATACGCCACATTTTTTGACAACAGCACGTTGAAAAGCTTTAGACGACGCCCACCTTCAGCTTTAAACAGTGCATGAAGACTAAATGTACACGCCATATCCTCTGCCAGCAGAACCTGCATACGCCACATTTTTTGACAACAGCACGTTGAAAAGCCTGAGAGCTGCAGGTTACGTCCGCCACCTCCTCTGCGCGACTTGGGCGACGATGAGATTGCCAGCAAAAAAGACTGGTTTCTTTTGCACGCTGCCTTTAGTAAACCTAGACACGTGGCAGGCATCCGCTTAAAAACCTTGCACTAACAACCTTATGGCCTTCCACATGCCAAAAAGATCCATTCCATATTCTAAAACTGAAATAACATTAAAGGCAAGTCTGAATCGTCATTGAAAACATTGAAAGTATACCTTACACAACTCTCCTCTAAGAAATTCTTTCAGAAAGCCAAAAAACGTTTAGGCCACATACTATTCCCTTTCCCTTTTATATAACTCAGAAAGTCGTTGGCCACACGTACTTGATACAGACTCTAAGATGTACTATTTATCCCCTTGAGTCAATGTCCTTATATCATAACATGCCAATGAGATAGCATGAACATATTTTAATGCAAATTTGAATGTTAAAAAAGCTACACTAAATAAAAGATGATATGATTTAGCATTCAAGCAAAGCAAGGAATCATGAAGACCGTATGAAAACATAAAAGGATCATGCTTTCTACCCTTTTCCAATAGGCCTAGTTTTGCTACCAAAATTGGACACCACAATGTCTTGTTAACAAGCTCCTCAGTAAGCAAGTGTCGTGTTAATCGAAGAGTATATCTTAAGACTTCTTTTTGAGATCGTTTGATATACTATGAAAAAATAATCCTTATTGTCTGAAGAAGGCCATAGGGGGGTGGCGAAGAAATGGTGCATTTTTTTGAGCCATTGATGTAAAGGTTGTCGATGGTGGACATGTGTCCTCTTGGATTAAAAATGATTTTTTTTAAGATTACATTTTCTTTCTAAATTATAAATGGGTCTTTCCATCATTTCCATTTGCTCTTTCATTTAAAGCTCTCTTTATTTTTTTATTTTTATCAATATATTGATTTGTGAAAGGATTTTTTCATTTAAGTACCTCTTAGAAGGACATTTCATGAAATTGTTTTCTTATTTCTTGCTTAATTTACCTATCTTTTCTTATGAAGGGATTAAAATATTACTGGTTGTCGATGGGAGCTACCTCAATTGGGTGAGCATTTGATCTCTATGACCCAGGTTGACTCGGGTTGTGGGTTCAATTGTGGTTAAGTGATGCCCGAAGACACCTTTGTATCTGATTGAGTGGAAATGCTCAAAGTGCTACAAAAAAGATATTAAAAATTACCAAAGTGCCCCTGTAATTTATGGAAATTTCCAAAATACTCCTCAAATTTCAAAAATTCCCAATATACCCCTCATATTTGACCAAAATTCCCATAATGCCCTTCAATTTTAAACTCTCTAAAATACCCAAAATACCCCTCATTAAGCTCTAAAACATCTCTAATCATAATTTTTTTGCACCTTTTCGGAGGATGATTGGTTCTCTCTCAATCGAAGATGATATAACTAGGATTTTAAATGGTATTATTGGCAAATAAGATGAAATTGTTCATCGTTTTTAGACACGGATGGTGAGCTCATTGGTGAATAATTTTGTCTAAAACATTGTAAGATACAACTCCATTGTCATAAAGATTACACTATGCAATAATCGAAGCAAATCCATTCCAAAATAATACAAGGGTATATGGGAATTTTTGAAATTTGAAGGAAATTTTGGGAATTTCCACAAATTACAGGTGTATTTTGTTAATTCTTCCAAAAAATATTATCGGCTTGCTAAAAAAGTCCTTAAAGAAAAAGACATTAGGGATGGCATTTATTGAAGTCTAATCCCATAATGTGAGATATCCCCATTTCTCAATTATGAAAGAATATTTTTATTAAAGGAGCTCTTAAAAGAAATAATTTTATTACTATCTATGCTTATAAATCTACTTTTTAGTTTGTAATGGGGTCTCTTTATTTTGTTCTTTTTATTTTACTTTTCTTTATTTTATTTTATTTTAGAATGCCAATGTGACCCTTTTACCTTGTTGTTTAATTGGACCTATCGTATGAGACAAGGCATCTCTAGGGTAAAAGCCCCTATTTAAGGACAACAAAAATGTCGAGCCTAAATCTCACACAATGGTGCGAGATTCTCAGGTTGCAATCGCAGTGTACGTAGCGTAGGAGGTCACCAAGTTGGAATAGAATTGTTGAACACATTTGCTCAATGTGCAAGAAACGTGACAAGTGTTTGTCCCTCGTCATGTAAAAAAAGGGTCCATGTTGCAAGGCTCACCCTATGCCAAAAGAAGTACAGATCGCCTACAACATTCGAACTTGTGATATGACCTTAGGATAACGCGTCAATTGAGGTAAACCAAGCACACAATCGCGGTTGTATGCCTTCTAAAGAGTCCACAACTTTATTCATTGGGGGTGGGACGAGCCTTATTCAAGGACCCGTCCACTTATTAGGTCTTTTACCCTACTACTTCTTTATGAATCTTGGGAAAATTGGTGAGACCCAAAGGCATCCAAGTGTAAGCCTAAGGGTGACTCCACTTTTATCATGCCCCGCATTAATTAATTAGGCATCTAGATGCCTTTTCATTACCTTGCAAAACTATAGACCCCGGTTTTTGTGTTGTTCCCACGAACCAGCTTCGCAGCCTCCTCCGCACCCCGAGCTTGGATCTCTCTGCCTGCAGCCTCACAAAACTCCTCCCTCTCAATTTCTTCGCGATGGTCGTAACCATCACCTTTTGATGAAGCTACACAGCCCTTCTGCAAAACCTGCTTGTCTTGTGCTGCGCACACAACACGGCCCTTTCCCTTGTTCATAGCTTGCCTTGCAGACTAACCCCCTCGTCATCGTCACCTCTCTCTCTCTCTCTCTCTCTCTCTCTCTCCACATTTGCGCCGACAACGCAGGCCAACGATGTTAAAAATCTTCTTCTTCTTCTTCTCTCTCGCCTGCCAGATGTCGACCATTCCCTTTTCCTGTTTGATTAACAAGTCCGCATCTTCCAAGATTCGGACTACTGTGACTTGCTTCAAAAATTAGAGCCACATACTGGCTTTCTAAAAGAAAACCTTAGTGTTAGGCTGGGTCAGGGGGACTTTCATAGTTTTTAGTGCATGATAAAGAGTTACCTTTCATTTCACATCCTGTCTTTACTTTTCTTGCATTCTATTGTTTTGGAATGGGAGGCAGCATTTACTTTCTCTGCATGCTTGAAAATGACTTTAGAGATCAAAACATTAAACAAAATATCCATAGGAGTTTGATCGTATGATGCAGTCTTCGAGAAAGTCTTTTTTGTCTAAGCGACAAGTTTCCTCCTTATACAAATACAAAATGGAAATACTAGTAGAAATCTTTAAATTTGCAAACTATTCGAACTATTTTTTAAAATATATTTATCGAGATTTTTTTCATTTGCTATCATTTGCAACTTGCTAATCTCGATTTTCAATTGGCTTAAGCCTAAGCCAAGACATCTTTCTCAAACACTAAGATATTGATAAACGATTCTCTCATTTGAGGATCTTTTAAAAAAAATCACTTCACTAAATTGTTTAATTATAAGCCATTTGCGAGTAGCAAGTATCGACTAGAAGAACATTAAAAAATGGCCTGACTGAGAATTACCTTAAATATATGTTATTTAAATTTTATTTGTTTTTTCTCACATAGCCTTATGTAGACCATAATGAACTTTCACATTGTTTTTCTAGGACTCCATAAGGCCATTGTAAAAGGGTTACATTTTGGGTGAAATTGTGGACCATTGGTTAAAGAGCTTGTTGATTAGTAATACATGGCAACAAACTATCTTTTTTGGCTTTTTAAAAGAAGCCTTAGAGATGTCTTGCGTTAGGATACTTTTAATGTTTTCAGTGATGATTGAGACTTACCTTAAATGTTATTTTGGTTTTAAAGTATTAAATGGATATTTTTATTTCATCTTAATTCTAGTAAGTTCTATATTACATACATACACATACACATACACACACACACATACATATATATATATATATATATATATATATATATATATATATATATATATATATATATATATATATATATATATATATATATGAGCAAACCATGATAAAGAGAAGAAAACCCGGTGCAATGATGTCAAAACTTGGCTTCAAAATCCTACAAATTTCAAAAAAAATACTACTATACTTGGTTTGCTTCTTTGCACGAGGAAGACACTCGATCATTTAATAAAAGAGACATTCTTGAACAGTGCTTCACCTTATATAATTCTAGTTAAACTGAACTTAAATATTTTATTACTTTCTTATTGTTTTACAAAGCCATCGTGATCCTTTCACTTGTTCATTTTGAATGTTATTAAAAAACTCCCTTTTTCTTTTTACATATACACAAATTTTAACATCACTATTTGTTCACCATTCCACCTCTATGTAGATGTGTGAATTTGTGTGTGGGGAATTAGAGGGAAAGTACATTTTCCATATCTATAATCAGTCATCAAAGGTAGTTGTGGGGGCCAGACCAATCGCTAGGTTGGTTTGGAACCGCTACTTTGTAATTATGTGTGTATGTAGACAATACAAGTTCATATCAAAACAATACAATTGCAGCACTGATTAAGACCTACTTTCGATAAATTTTTCCCAGACCAATCACGAGGTTGGTTTGGAACCGCTACTTTGTAATTATGTGTGCAGACAATACAAGTTTATATCAAAACAATACAATTGCAGCACTGATTAAGACCTACTTTCGATAAATTTTTCCCACCCCTTAACTTTTGCTGGCCATCGTGACTCCTCATCTTGTTAAACCACTAAAGTAAAATCCCTAATAAGAATAAGAGCCCTCTACGAGAAAAATAGACCATTGATCTTTGGTTGGAGCTGCTGGTTAAGGATGAATCGGGGTCTTTTTGCTCATGCATTGTACAACCCTTTTTTTTGAAATATTGTCCCCTCAAGGTGCATGTAGTGTTTGAGGCTCTTTGTACGTGCGTTGTTGACTTAATACAACATCTCCATTCACAGTTGTATGAAAAAAAAGAGCCCAAAATAAGAACACTTTTTAAGTTTGATAATGCCCCAATTGTCGCAAGAAGTAAGAGAGGTGGTGATGTGGTTACATAAGCGTACATGCACAATTTGTAGTGGCCATAGAGGGGGCCAAGCATTTCCAAAGCGTAAGTGTTTCTTTTGGGATATGGTGCGGCTTATCTTCAATACCTTGTTTCGTTGAACATGGGATCACGATTGTGAATGAGACAAATCACACCCCACATCAGAGGCCAATCCGCCAACTTTTCATCAAGCGGCATGTTTGTTGTTGTCATTCAAATATGTGGAATGCCAAATTTTACCCCAACGTACATCAAGTTTAAGCCACTCCAATTTTGATGACCTTATATTGGTACCTTTACCCTACTTAGGGGTACTTAGTGATTAACACTCGCATCCACTTATGTAAAGTCTAACTCTCTTATACCAAAAGTACCCTTCTTAATAGTAAAATAATTAGTAAAACCTAGAGAAAAATGATCCTTAAAATATTAAAATAGCCTGCAGCTTATTATGAACAAAACACTAAAATTTCAACTTTTGTGCAAAGCAGATAATCTGTGTGTGTGTGTGTGTGTGTGTGTGTGTGAGAGAGAGAGAGAGAGAGAGAGAGAGAGAGAGAGATAATTTTATGTTTTGCCAAGACAACTACCTATCCACTGTTTTCCATCAAATATAAGAGTTTATGCACCCTGGACTAATGTTTTTAGCCATATTCATCCATCTTTTATTGCCACTCCGAACATGGTATTAGAACCTTGGATTGTTTCTACGACGTGCTTGAAGGTGCATGCAATGCGCAATGCATGGGTGTTGTGTGGAGAGGAAAGAGGTAAGATAGGAAGGAGGGGTGGAACCACACCTTGTGAGAGTGTGTGTGTGCATGCATTACTTATTGCATTATATGTGAAGGATCTACAACTTGACTTAATAGTTATTGATAGTAGAGTGGGGAATCATTGAATGACCAAGTCTCTCTCTAGATGTGCCAACCAAATACCTTAGACCTTGCTGGCATCTCACACAACATACTCAGCCTGTGTAGTGGAAGAAGAAGAGTACAAACTTGGAGAGAAGATCTCCAAGAAATGTCTCCTCCTACAAATATGAAAATGTAGCTAGATGTAGATCTCATGTTGTCTTTGCAACCCACAAAATCTGCATCCTTGTAACCAGCCTTTGATGCATCGCTATTAATGAAGTGTAAACACTTTTGCTAGTTGTACCCTTCAAGTACATGAGGACATGTTTCACTGCTATCCAATGTTGTTTGCTAGGATTAACCATATACCAACTAACCACTCCGAATGCAACTGCAATACCTTACCTCGCAATCTATAAGGAGTTATGAAGTCAGGTATCAAATTTAGTGGAGATATGAAGAGAAAAATAATTGAAACGACGGCTTCTCGGATCCTTCAAGACTTTCTTGGAAGAGGAATTGGAAAAAAATTGTAAGCTCAAGGTGATTTCCATGATAACCTACTACACCAAAATACTTTTTTGGGTAGCATCGAAAGTCCTAATTGGAAGCTTCGACACTCTGTATCCGAAGCACTAAGCAAATGACACAAAGGAGACAAATCTGAGAGTCAACAAAAAAATGTCGTGGGAATCCTCCCTTGCCAGGCAAGAATCATCACCATCGACGATAGCAAATTTGTGCAGAGTTGGTAGCTAATTGGTTGCATTGGCATTAATAATTCTTTCTTCTTCTTGCTCGTAGGCCGAAAAGCCCTCTGCTAATCGCCATCGTCCTCTTTCGTTGCACGCTGACTCTGCAATGTTTACTGGATGCCATGCAAAGCTTTTCACACCTTTTTAGTTAAAGGTGTGGTCTCCTTTAATTGAACCATCACTTGGTTGGCCAGCCATTGGTTACCCAAAGGTCATCACCTCAAAGACCTATTCACCCTCACCTCCAATATGTGGTTGATCACAATCGTTACATACCCCAAAACCCTTGGCCTCCCCTTCCTTTCCAAAGACTTATAGTCTCCAGACACCCCCCTCAAATTCATGGTCGACAACCAGTGCTTCACAAAATTGTGTATCAACTTAATATCGTGTCTTTTCAATTTCAAAAATTTTGATTGAGGGAAAGGGGAAAAGGAGAAATTCCACCCCAAAATAGAGAAAAATAGTGTAAAAATAAAAAAATAAACCTAATTTTCTAAAACTTTTTTTTGGAAAATTCAAGAAAAGTAATTTTTCATGATAGGAAAAATGAACTTTTTTCCGAACATTGTCGACCACCTACTTGGTGCTAAAGGGTCAAATCTCAAAGGCCTCTTCACCCTATTACACTTTCAAACAACCGTCCAAAATAACTTAAAAATTCCCTTGGTAGATTACAATACCACCTGTTGAATTTCTTGACCACCACTTTTCAATTTCCTACAACTACCCACCTTGCTTTTCAAACCACTCAACCCTCAATATTTTGGCCGCCCAACCTTGACAAGCCCTTGTCATAAAATTTAATATCTAACCAACCCAAATGATTTTCTCATATTAAACTGATCATTTAATGTGGGAGAATAAACGAGAACAAGGGTTAGAATATAGACGTGTTCTTATGGATCTATCTCGACACGGGGCCAAGGTTAAAGGGGTACAAATGAGACATGATTTGTCAAAGAGCAAGGCTAGCTAATGGATCTTAAAGACCTTAGGGTTAGCTTCATTAAACGTCCTTTGACCTTAGGCAAGCTAGGACTATGCTTGAGGTGGGAACTCGACCCTAGCTTGGGGTGCTTGAGGTGCTTGCTAACTAAGGTGCTTGAGGTGCTTATTAATGACTAAGGTGCTAAGGTGCTCCCTAACTAAGGTGCTTGAGGGGTTAAGGTGTTCAAAAAGTCAAATCACATCCCTACTCATGAGGGGGTGAGCCCTCATTGTAGGATCTAGAGAGAGAACACACACACCCTCACACATCAACCAACAACACACCAAGCGCCTGGACCTGCCTCCCCTCGTGTTTAGGCCACTCAACCTCTAGTCTTTTTGTGATACCGGATTTTACCGAGGAAGAGGAGGCCATTGCACAATCTTTTCCTCAACCCCAAACCCATCACCCAACCCCCAGACCGTCTCCTGAGCATGAGCCAGCACCATCAGTACACATGAGGCTGCCGAGGATACTCATTCACCTCCTCGCTCAACTTCCATTCCTACTAACTCAATGTATTAAACCCAATGTAAAGACCACTTGAGTCAAATTTGAAAAGATAATTATTCTCATACTTTATTTACAAGAAATTCCTTAACAATGCATTTTCGCATGAATATAGATTACAAGCTTGTTGTCAACGTCTTTCTTTAATATTCGTAGTTCAGAGCAATGTGATATATTCTTTGCTCCGCCTTCTTCAATCAAGAGTTGCATTGCACTAGAAACAGTCGCTTGTCCTTTATGTCTATGCACAATGTCTTCTTCTCCTTTCTCTGAGGCACATGTACAACGGTTGATCAAACAGTTAGATTAGACCAGTATTTGTGATGATAACCGGCAAGAAAATTATTAAGACAGCATTAATGTTTACATACAAAACATACTACCTTTTGCATGTTTCATTGGAAAAGAAATTTTGGAGACAGACTGAGGTTAACCTCATTCTCCAAATCCTTGCACACTTGTCGTAGTACACACCATACCTCAAGCATTCTCAAAGGATTATCCAAGTCATCAGTTAAATCTTGGTCTAAAGCTACCAGATGACCATTCACTCGATGCCACCTTATGTAGTGGAAGGAAGCTATGAAATTTTCAAAAGCTTGCACTTACACACAGTAGACTTCTTATTTACTTGCATAAGATGCCATCAAAATCATGGACATCCCAAGATTCATCCAAAGAATTGAGGCATTTCTATGTCTTTCAGAGTAGCATAGTTCAAATCTTCCTAATCTCTTCATCATGGAAAACGCCGATGCACACATGCATGGGCATGAAGATTGAAACAGATACCAGCTGACTAGCAATATTTGGTCTTAAGAACTTTTGTATTTCTAGATGGAGCTTTAGTTTGTGTCATAATAATCAATATCTAATTCTCCTAAATGATTTTCTCATATTAAACTGATCATTTAATGTGGGGAAGTGCCAAGGGAGAAAAAGCTAGAATGTTGGTTAAGCTAGCAGACCGGCCACAGTAGGGATCCAAAGGAGGGAAAATAGGGATCCAAAGGGGGGGCCATCTGCAAAAGAGCCATGTGAAACAATGGGCTAAAAAGACCCTAAGGTTCAGCCCATTAAGACTTCCAAAATGCTAAGGTTCCAAAATTCAAAGGTTGTGTCCAAAGGTCAACCCTAGGGAAAATTGGATGCTTTGTGTGTGCCCTAAAAGTCTTTGCACATCCCTACATGGGAGGGGGCGAGCCCCAAAGGTAGGGGATGAGAGAGAAAGCCACACACACACACACAGGCTCCCTTTACACAAAGGGAATGAGGGACACATGTCAGCTCCCTAAGCCAGATGCCCACAAGGTGTGCCCAATTCCTATTGGAAGACCCTTGAAGTGGACCAATGAGAATTAAGCTAGAGTAAATGTAGTTTAATTAATTTAAAAACATTTAATAAAAGAAACCAATGAGAATTAAGTCTCCTAGAAGACTATTGGGCAGTCTCCCAAAGGGTCCAATGAGCATTCAGAAGCCTCATGGCTTGCCTGATTCCTATTGGCCAGGAGACAAAGGGGTCCAATGAGAGTTTTGTTTAATTATTTAATTACCTAAAGCTCTCACAAAAGGGGAAAGGGGGACACCTGTCAGAAGGCTATCACTTATGCTGCTTAATTCATATTGGCTTGACCTGGGGAGGTCCAATGAGGCAAAAGCCAGACCTAATTAGCAGCTAGGGCTCACCCAAGAGAGAGAGAGGGCTGATTTTTGCTGGGCATTGACACACACACACTCACACTTGACCATGTGTGAAGGAAGAATACTCTATCTCCTCCCAAGCTTTAATGGAGAGCTCATCACCTACTCCAAGCTTGTGAGATAGAAGCCTACATCAACACTCTCTTGGCATGTGGATGCAAATCCAACCAAGAGCCAAGCTTCAATGCATGCTCATCTCCTCTACCAAGCTAATTACTAAGCTAAGCTATGCTAATATGAGTGATTATGTGAGGAGACGTACATCTTTCTCGTAAGATACTCCTTTTTCCTCTCAATCTACTCTCATACCCTGCTAGCTCTCACCATCTTCGAAGGTGTGTGAGGTCTTGGGTCTGAGAACGGGGATAATTGTGCGCTCCTTGCTGCACTGTCGAAGCAAGGGACTTGCCAATACACCGTATGCGAGCCACAAACGGCTCCAAGCACACAACAAGCCTAAACTAGCAAGCTCAAGAAAACAAAGGGTGTGTCACTCACCGCTCTACGCTCGCCTTCGTGGTGGATTCCTCGCCGCGATGAAGAAGAAGCTGCAGTCGTGCCGCGCTCAACCGATTCGCCGCCATCGTGCCTTTGTAATGCTCGATCGCACACACACTCTCCCTCTCTCTCTCTCTCTCTCACACACACACAAGGAGGTGAAGAAGAAGAAGATGGAGATGGAGCAAGAGCACTCTTCAATTGCACAAATGAGAGAATGAGTAAAAATTAGATTTAGTTGGCTTTTATAGGAGCTCACCCCATTCACACTTGGGCGCCCATGCTTAGCCAACTAACCCTAGCATGTTCAAGTTAAAGTGCGCCTCTCATCGGCGATCACTCTACCTTTCCCTATTGGTCCGACAAGCCCGGTACCTGACTCTATCGAATACATAATACGCGTCCATCGTAGGTGATGGGGTGTCCGTGTGCCGTGAGGGTTAACATGCCCCCCTTCCTGATGTAGATTCCGTCCTCGGAAGCTATTGAGTTGAAGCTGGATCGTCGAGGTGGAAGAGCATTTGAGATGAATGTCCTTAGCCTTCTTCAGTCACTGCAAAATCAAACAACATTGGCACAGTAATTGCATTCTCTTAAAAAGCATATGCAGTTTTAGGTAGACACATTGATTGGAAAAAGAATTTCAAACAATTTTTTAGCAATGAACATTAAATTGCAATGTAATCAAATGCATAAACACATGTAAAGGTAGAAAATTAAACAAGTCTGGGTCGCTAATTTGACGGTCGAAAAGCACTAGAGATCGAATATTAATACCATGGGTAAGCTTCTTAATTTTCTGTGGTCAATTAAGTTGTTTAATCGCGAGAGCCAAGTATTCATGTTCGAGGGCTGACTAAAGGCTATATCTAGAAAACCTTGTAGTTAAGCTACCATAAAAGGAATTTCTCATGAAATCATCGCCTGACTGATTACTTTTTCTTTGACCCCCCAAGGTCTTTTCACAGTGATTCAATTATGATGTGTGTGCTTATTTTGTATGCCTTGGGTTTTTTGCTTTTCAAGGAAAAGCGCCCACACTGGGAACCTCTAGGGCTCTAGTACCATAGGCGATACATGTGAGTGAAGTACCAAATCAAGATGAGATTTCTCTTCCAGCTTAAAATTTTACATTGTGGCACTTTGATTTTTTGCTTGTTCATTTTCAACATTTAAATTTTGTAACTTTGGGGGGTCATATAAAACTGATACACTCCCCAGGCTCATCACATTAGTAAACTCCCTTTATAATACTTAAGCTAAAGGTCGATAGGGTTAAGCCCACTAGAAAGCCCTAGTACATTTCATACAATGCTGCCTAAATCGGATTAAGAACCTAAGTAACCATTGTTTATTAGGAAGGCATTCCCCATGGTATTAAGAGAAGATTTCTAATACCTAGCTTGGTCAAACTAGCTTAGTCGGACTGCTTGATTTTTAAACCTAAACAAGTGATTATGACAAAAGATTGCATTGAATTAAATGTTGGATACTAAACAAATGCGCTGAATATTATGCTACCAATCACAATCAAAGCAGACAATCATAGATGCAAAAAAGATAAGGGCAATGCTAATGGACAAGAAACACCTGTTTGTGTCGATGGTCGCGCTTGATTTGAAGTGTGAACGAGAGAAAGGTTCCATGAAGGTCCAAATCCTATCAATAGCAACACGCTCCTGTACACACTAGGAAACAAAAGGAATACCTCCAGGAGGCACATTAGTGGGAAAAGAGATCTTTGCTAATCACTCAACTCTAAAACAGAAACACTCCTATCGTACTAATCTTACCTACCCTCCATCACTCAAGTGATGAGGATCAAAGGTGTTTTATGGCATAGGTTTCTGTTTCACTGTACCAAATGTGACATGTGTAGGTCTGAGTCAATGTTTTGACTTTTATTGTGCATACTCGTTTGCTAATTGCTCTTGCTCTTTATTTTTTTGTTTTTTGTGAGTATAAAGCTTTATATGTACATTCCCTAAGATTGGAGATTGAGAGGTCAGGGAAAAAGGTTGAGAGGGAAACAAGTGAATGATGGATGTCCACAAACACTCCCCCCTTCCTTGGGTAGATCATACCGTTTGAAATGAGCTTGTCACCCTTTGAAACCAATTGTTCCAGTTGGTAATAGGTGAGGATTTTTGCCAGTAGTTTTTTATTACCCTAGGTGCCTCGTCAAGTTGCAAGGGTGGTAAGGTGCTCTCCCAAGATTGAACTTGAAGTGGTTCATTAGGTGATTCTTGAACACTGGGAGGTGTGGATTCTTTTGTAGCTTCATGGAGGTCCACTACTATAGATGGAGGCTGTGTAGAAGCTTTTACCTCTATGGATGTATTACATGAGGAGCTAGAATCTTCATGGGACTCCCCCCTTCCTGAGCTAGGTGGAACAAATCGTTCTTTCTTTGGTACCCAAACTAGCTCGGGAGCGGGTGTGTAACATTCTGTGATTTTTTTCTTTCCACGATCATTGATTCGTTTTGGAGCTACGGGATTGGGCTCACTTGGGTCAGGTGATAGGTAAGAGCACAATCTACGTTTTGGCACCCAGATTTGATCATTTCCTTGATAGTAGCCTTGGGCTTCCAATAGTCGTTTAGGGATCCATCGCAACATTTTCTTACTTTTCTTGGAGTGAGTGGTACGGTTCTTACAAGGCTTCTGTTTTTTAGCACTAGGTATGGTCACTAAAGAACCTTTAGGGACCCACTTGTATGTTTTCTTCGTTACATTAGGATGAGTCTTGTCGGAAGCGATATGCATTGCTTGTAGCATATTTAAGGGTATATGCATTTCATCCCCCTCAGGTGTTACCCAGGTCGTCCCCCTATTTCCCCAAGTGTCTATGGTTGATGCTAGGTGGACCCAATCCACATTGTCTGATTCCGTCATCCCCGGTAACACATCCATATAAGGAGAATCTTGGCCAATGTCTGTATCCTTCTTACAAGTGCAACAATATTGTAGTGGGGCCGAGTGAACTGTGGTGTTAGAGCGATGATCAATAATGGTTTTACTCCCTAAGGGGTGTACCTTACCAGTCACCAAATCCACTCTAAGGACAGAGTCTTAGAATTGCAAATAGACATGATTTTTAGACCAATCGTGAACCATTTGTGCTTCCCTCATGAATGGTCGTCCTAAAATCATTTCATATGACATAAGGTGTTTAGAGAAATCCATTACAATGAACGTATGTCATACCTTGTGTCCTAGAACTTTGATCTTAAGATCCTTGAGCATCCCCATAGGTTTGGCTATGGTACCATTTGCCATCTTTACCACAATGTTAGTAACACTGAGGCGGGGTTTTCCCATGGATTCCCAACAATCTTTTGTAACGATGCTAACTCCCGCACCACCATCAAGAATTCCCTTTATAGTTAATCCCTTGGTAGTGATGGGTAGGGTCGCATTAGACTCGTCGCCTTCAAAATACTACCCTAATTCGTTAATGGGTACCTCGATCACAGACTCGTGTCCATCTAAGTCAAGTGATTGCACATGATTTTCCTCATCAATCATAATCGAGTCAGGCCTATTTGGTTGCGCAAACTGCGGTAATCCCGTTCGTAGCTCTCCGTTAAGGAATGCTCGAAGTGCAAGGAATAACTCAGGATCTCCATACAGCTTTGCTATGATCGTGGTTCGGACCTCAGAAGACATGAAGTCCACTAGTTTGGCAACATTCATTGGCGTTTTGCAGGGTGTAGGTCCTTCACTAAGAACTGGTGAGGATGGAATCTCATATTCCTCAATGGGATCAGGTATTCCTTTGTTAAACATCCTTTCCAACAAGAAGGGTGTATGCTCACTTTCTGATGTCCTGTCCTCACTCCCTTCTTGGATGATACTAGATATGGCTAACGGTCTATGATTCATGTGGGGTGGATGAACTTGCGTGGGAAACACTGTGTCATGAATTTTGATATGCATGGGTTCTGGTTCTAGTTTCCTTTGAGTCTCCTCCACTAAACCTCTTAGATGTTTCACCTGCTTAATCTCGTCTACAAGGTTTGGGTACGTCCCAATCTTCTTTTTACGATTCTTCCCTTTTTGCCCCTGCGGTTTATCTTGGGGGTCTTGGATTGGATTTGGAAACACTTGTGGTGTTTTCAGAGACTCTTTATGGTTTTCTCTTATTCGGTTTTCATTTGGTTCCATGTTACGGTTTTCTTTGTCGGTCTTTCCCTTTGTGGTATTGGTTCTAGTCTCCATTGTCTCGACTGAATCTGAATCATCCTCGAGGTCATTCATATACACGGGGTCATCTCCTGTTCCTATGTTTGTTTTGGAACTTGGCTTTGAATTTTCCGTATTCTGCGACTTCTTCCTTCGTGTCTTCTTTTTCTTTGCTTGGATAACTGACGCGGTATCTCTCTCTTCGAGGATATGTCCTGGCCCTTGAAGCATGGACCGTGTAATCGCATAAGCAGGTGCGACGGGTGGTATTGGCGATGTCACACTAGCAATTTCGACCAAATTCAGGGGTGTGATTTTAGGCGCATTTGGGTTATAGGGGCATTGGGCAATCAAGTGATCTATGCCACAACGATTACATGTGAGTATTGGCATTGCAGACGTGCTCCCTTGATTCATTTGCATCTGTGTAGCATTCTTTTGCAGCCTAATAGGGCACTCCGCTACTCGATGTGGTCCACCACACTCGTAGCATTGAAGAGGTGGCCTCCTAGCCTGGGTGTTGATATTTTGACCTTTGGATGCGAGAGCAGCAGCTTGATAAACCGGCTTGACTTGTCCCCAACAATCTTCCATGTAGTATATAGGACACTCTTCCAATGTATCAAGTCCGTAGGCAATACTAGTGTCTATTTCCTCCTCACAACCATCTGCATAAGCATTAGATGGCTCGCAACCCACTTGGTTCATAGGGGCGACTCTTGGATGCGGGGGCTGCGGTCCTAGCACAGGAGGTGGTAACGGTGTAGCTTGTACAACATTTTGAGATCTAGGGACCATGTGTTGCGGTAATTGCTCAACAGGTGGAGTAGGCATCAATACAGGAGCTCGAGGCGCATCCGTCCAGGCTACAGGTGGTCTATTTGCCATCATACGTTTGATCATTAAACAATCCTTAGCTTGGTGACCATACCTACCACATGCGTTGCAAGTTCCATTAAATTTTACTCTAAACGTAGGGCACTCACTAGTGCTATGTGGACCTAAGCAAATGGAACACCATTGTTGCTCCCTTCTTGGATACATGTGACTATTTTGAGGGGGTCGATTATCCTTAAGAGACTCTTGGATTGCCTTGGTGAGGTCTGTTAAGAATGTCTCAAATACCTTTGGCTCATTGGCAATGGGCTTTGCAGTCATGGGTTCATACTCAATGGCTTGTGAGCTAGTGGATCTTGTGTCAGTAGACACCCTCATGCCTGCTATCATCAAGTTGTCCTCTAATTGGATTGCATTGGCAGTGACATCTTCCCAGGTTGTGATACCTCTAATCACTAGTCCATTATAGATTCCTTCATTCCTCATCCCTTGAATGAATCGATCAAGCAGTTGGTTATTGTTGAAGCGCTCATTTACAGGGCAACGAGAGTTTAAGTGCTTTAGACGACTAATGAAGTCCCTTACTGACTCTCCTTCCTTACGTTCGGCCTTCTGTAGCTGAGATGCTACACCCCAAAGCACACCTTCTCGTATGTACTCCTTTAGAAACAACCTTCGAAGGGTAGGATAGATTGTTTTCTCGTCCACCCTTAGGGTCCTATACCAATCTCCAGCCTTCCCACTTAATGTCAAGCTTAAGGCATTGCACTTCTGTAGTTCGTTGCGTTCCCCTAAGGAATCACATACTTGTTCAAACACTTCAATGTGTTTTCTAGCATCTTCGTCCCCATTGAATTTTTGCGTGAGTTTGGCAATTTGTACTGCCTTACTTCTAGGCTCTCTATCAGATGCATGACGCATATTTTCCGCGATAGATCGACCTATGGTTTGAGCAAACGCTGCCAAGTCACCTATGTGAGGAGGTAGGGCCGGTGGAGGTACTCTTGGAATCATATGTGGGAGAGGGACGGGTACCGGTCTTGGCATATGTATAGATGATGCAGGATATGGAACATAACCGGGCATAGGTCCACTCGGATAAGAGCTAGGGAGCGGCACTCGAGGAGCATAAGCAAGTGGTACAATTGGAGGTGTGGGGGCCATGTGTGCATAAGGGGCTAGAGGCACATATGGTCGAGGCCCCATATTAGGTACTACAACACTAGGTAGTGGCACTGCGCTAACCATAGATGTCATCGGTACATTCTCTGTTAGGCTTATCCCTGGAGTGAGCACTGTGTTTTCCTTAATAGAGGGTTGAGCCAAGTTAGGGAAGCGAAAGTTGTCGCTCGGAGGCTCAGATTGCATAGAGACCCCAGGTGAAATGACGTAAGATGGGTCCATGGGGCTCATTAGAGGAGTCTCCATTTGTGATAGAGTAGGCTGTTGAGCCTTGCTCGTATCCAGAAATCTCATGGGGCCAGTTGAGAGTATATTTACCCCTCGGTTTTGCCTTTCTGATTGAATAATGCCATGGATAACATTACAGATCATTTTCTGTTGATCTTCGATGCTCGTGGCACTAGAGGTGGATTGTACAATCTCTATCCATCCTACATGGTAGGCGTGGCCAGAGTGTAGATCCGTCAACACCTCAGTGTGGAGGTCGTATGTCCAATGATCATTAATGAACAATCCTTCTAGAGTCGACGTGTTAACGGTTTCTTGTGAGGTAGAAGCAATGTTGCTCCCCGTGGTTTTACTTTTCACCAACGGTACTCTAGAGGGAACTTCTGAAGGAGGCAGCTCAACAGGGCCTTCTTGGTAAGAAGTTGGTAGGATATCCACATGGACACTCTTTGGGGGTGTGGGGTCCACGTGCGATGTGAAAGGAGAGTCCACTTCCCCACCCCCTTCGTGTGCTTCATTTGCATCAGGTTCCGAGCGAGTAGCTCTACCTAATGTTTCCATGAAACGGCTAAACATACTAGTACTAGGCTGTGGAGCTTCGGGAGGTGCATGGCCTTCTCTCTCAGTGTTTTGGGTAGGGTATGCTTCCATGATTTCTGAGTCGGAGGAGGAATCACTAGCGGCTATTTTAGGGTCTTGGGTGGTGCTACCTTGTGTCCCCGCTGAGGGTCTAGAGCTTATCGTGGATGGGTAATGGGTGTCCGTATGAACAGAGGCACCCTCAATATGCTCGTGTTCTAACACTCGCCCAGAGCGTAAGTGCATGTGCTTTTGATACCCTAAGGTGTCAAAAAAGCTGCTCTAGGAGGCCTTGTGACTAGTTTTTAGCGTGTTTTTTGTTTGTTTTTTTTGCTAGATTTTTTAGAGTGTGTCGTGGAATGGGCCGTGTGATAGCTCGAAACGAGCGTATCGGTCAGAGGGTCGTGCCGTGCTTTACAGCCCTCCGTTCGGTCACTCTATGCCCTCGGAATCCCTAAAACTATCAATTTCCAGTAGGGAACTAGGCCCAAACTAGAAAGTCTAAGGGTGCAAGTGGGAAGAGAAAGGAGGAGAGTGGAGGACTTGTCCCACATCCTCTCATTCTCTCTTGAGGGAGTAGGGTATATATATAAGAGTGAGTTTAGTATATATCATAAGACTGAGGACTGAGGCCTGGGCTTGGGCTTGGGCTTGGGAAAATGATCCCGATCCCGATCTATGCCGCTCGCTCGCGTTTTTTATTTCCGTTTTTTTTTTTTTTTTTTTTTTTTTTGGGAGAAAAAATTATTTTATTTATTTTTTTTTATTTTTTTTTTAGCAACAGAAAATGCAGAAATTGAAAACGCAGGTATGCAAAAAATGCAGAAAACGCAGATATGCAGAAAATTGAAAAACGCAGAGATGCAGAAATTGCAGAAATTGCAGAAAATTAAAAAACGCAGAAATGCAGAAATTGAAAACGCCGAACTTGAAAATGCAGAAATTGCGAAAATTGAAAACACGCAGACAGTAGCAGAAATTGAAACTTGACAGCAAATGCAGAAAACGCAAAAACAGAAATCTCCACACACTCCTTCCCTGCCTTTCGTATGATAGAAATTGCACCAGAAGGAAGAGTAAAGTGCTAACCGAGCTTAGTGTAGGGCATATCCCCGGCAGCGGCGCCAAAAATGTGCGCTCCTTGCCGCACTGTCGAAGCAAGGGACTTGCCAATACACCGTATGCGAGCCACAAACGGCTCCAAGCACACAACAAGCCTAAACTAGCAAGCTCAAGAAAACAAAGGGTGTGTCACTCACCGCTCTACGCTCGCCTTCGTGGTGGATTCCTCGCCGCGATGAAGAAGAAGCTACAGTCGTGCCGCGCTCAACCGCTTCGCCGCTGTTGTGCCTTCGTAATGCTCGATCGCACACACACTCTCCCTCTCTCTCTCTCTCTCTCACACACACACACAAGGAGGTGAAGAAGAAGAAGATGGAGATGGAGCAAGAGCACTCTTCAATTGCACAAATGAGAGAATGAGTAGAAATTAGGTTTAGTTGGCTTTTATAGGAGCTCACCCCGTTCACACTTGGGCGCCCATGCTTAGCCAACTAACCCTAGCATGTTCAAGTTAAAGTGCGCCTCTCATCGGCGATCACTCTACCTTTCCCTATTGGTCCGACAAGCCCGGTACCTGACTCTATCGAATACATAATACGCGTCCATCGTAGGTGATGGGGTGTCCGTGTGCCGTGAGGGTTAACAATAATTCAAGTTGTGTTTGATTAAGTGTTTTGCTTGGTGTATGAAGCTTCCATCTTCATTGCACTAGCTAGTCTTGAAGGAACACAAAGAATTGTATTGTACAATGTCTCTCTTGATGGGAGAAACCATAATACAAAGCCTTTTGGAGGGGGGACCGGCTCCATGCAAATCCGGTCCTCAACTGTTGTCAATAGCTTAATTTCTCTCTCTTTTGAAAGTATTGTCGATGCTATCTAACTAGGTGTTATGCTTTTTGTTGCTCTCTCCACCCAAGCACTCTTGTAATTCTCATTAGGAATCTATTCTAATGAAATGCCCACTATGTTCATGCTAATTTCCGCTACACATAAGATGTTAGGCCATTAAATGTTACATTGGTATCAAAGCTCAAGGTTTCTCTTTTCTTGCTCAAGAAGGGAGGTCCTCAAGCTAGCTACAAATGGTTGGTATTATTAATTGCATGTGAGTAAGTAGAATAGGGATTTTTCAGCCTTGCAGTGCGCCTGCCTTTGTGCAGTTAACGGGGCATCACCGTCGAGAGCTATGGTCTTAATAGTGGAGTCCTACGGGGCTTGCCTACGGCTTAACCACTATTGAGCTATTAGAAGCTTGACAGGAGCCAGTGCTGTCTTGGTGTCGAAAGACCCTCTCTTCTATTCCTTGCAATTAATGGTATTCGAACCGCGGGTACAGTAGCTTGAGTGCTTTTTCTAAAGGGGTAAAGAGGAGTAGCAACTAGGGCTTGAAGTGCCAAGGTACACCTAAAAAGTTTACACCTAAAAGTTGTTAGAATGGCTGACAATAGTAAAGAGAGTGAAATTAATGGTGATAACTTTGATTTTGCTCATGAGCAAGCTACTAATGATGCTTCAATGCTTGTTAACTATCTTGTTTCTAGGCTTCAACAAGCCATGGGCAATCCATCTCTCCAAAGTGAAGTGCAACGGCAGCTCCGTGCTCACGGGATTCTCCAAGCTCATCACCATGACGAGAGAACACCTAGGAAGCCTCCTTGTGAGACTACCAAAAGAGGTCTCTCTCCGATTCGGGAAGAAGAAGAGAATCCATATGAAGGGCTCAAGAATTTACTTCTTGATGATGCATCTCCTTCCCAAAGGAGAACTCAAGAGCCTTTATCCAGACAAAGTTTTGGCCTTTATCCAGCAATTCGATGCGGCGTTTGGAGATGAGGGCTTCACGGAGTCCTCTAAGCTACGTCATGTAGCTATGCACTTTCAAAAGTCCACCAGACAATGGTGGTCTAGCCTACGAGCCAACGGTGAAGCTCCACGAACATGGAAGGCTTTTAGAGCTTCCATTATGAAGCAGTTTTTGGCCACCGATGCCAAAGACAAAGTACTCACCGAATGGCGAAGCTTAAAGCTCTCTCCCAATGAATCCATCCACAAATATGTAGACAAGTTTTGGGACCTACAACTCAAAGCCACTGTCTTCAAAAAGTTGGATTTTGGAGAGCAAAAGCAACAATTTTGTGCGGGCTTAACCGAAGAAATGGCGGAGTATGTCAACTCCCAAAGGCCACGTACCATATCGGCGGTAATACACCATACTATGGTGGCCTCGCGAATCAATTTCCAAACGGGGGGTAAAAGAAATAATAAGCCCCCGGAAAACAAGGGTTCCAATGAGCCTAAGGGGAAGGACAATGTCCAAAAGTCTCCTAAGGGCAATTCCAACAAAGCTAAAGAGAAGGGAGTTTACAAAGGAAAGAATAAACTCTCTCCTGAAGAGCTTGAGCGTTATCGTAAGGATAACCGGTGTTTCAAGTGCGGCGAACAAGGGCATGCGTACCGCGCTTGTCCCCAAAAGAACAACCGCCAAGATCCTCCTAGAGCTTCTTTGGCTGAAATCCAAGAGGAGGAGATTCACCAAACTCACCACAAAGGATCTCCTCTATGCCATGCTTGGGGAAAGGTAAGAGAACATGATGCTTTTATTCTCTTTGACCCTGGTTCTACTCACAATTTCATATCTATGGAGTTAGCCACCAAGCTAGGCATACAATCCTACGAGATGGGAGATATCCTACCCGCAGACAGTGCCTTCAAAGGGCAAGAAGCTTCAGTTACTCCCTTAATCGGGAAATTGAGGCTTCATGTCCAAGGCTATGTGGACAAAGAGGACTTCTTTATCTCTCCTCTCAAGCATGAGGATGTAATCCTAGGGGCACCATGGTTTGACCGCCTGGCTGCCGATGTTAAATTTCCTGAAAGGAGAATCTCCTTTAAGTTCAGGGAAAAGGACATGTATATAGATGCTAAGGAGATGGGTAACACCATCCCCATTGTACATACACCAGCTTTCAACAAGTCAATAAAGAGCTCTATTTCCGCGTACATGATTTTTGTTAAAGATTCTCAAAATGAACCTAATGCTTTAGCAAAAGAAAATAAAAGCAACCAAAAGGAATTAGAGTTATCCAATTTTCTCAAGGGGTTTCGAGATGTTTTTATTGACGACATCCCTTGTGAGCTACCTCCTAAACGAGGTAATGACGACCATGCAATTGAACTTCTTCCAGGAAGTTCACCGCCTAACAAACCTCCTTATAGAGTTTCTCAAGCTCAACAAGAGGAGATTATGCGGCAAGTGCATGAGTTAGTTGAGAAGGGCATGGTTAGGCCTAGCTCATCTCCATTTTGCTCACCTGTGCTATTAGTGCAAAAGAAAGACGGCACATATTGTATGTGTGTCGACTATAGAGCACTAAATAGGATCACTATCAAGAATAGGTTTCCCGTTCCAAGGGTAGAAGACCTATTTGATAAGCTACAAGGATCGACCTACTTTAGTAGGATTGACCTAAAAAGTGGCTATCATCAAATAAGGATAGTTGATCAAGACATTGTAAAGACCGCATTTTGTACTACATTTGGTCTTTACGAATACATTGTCATGCCTTTTGGCTTGACCAATGCACCAGCCACATTCAACCGCTTGATGGAGAAGCTGTTCAGGCCTCATCGAACCTTCACTGGAGTGTTCTTTGATGATATTATCATCTACTCTAATTCATTGGAGGAACACAAGCAACACCTCCAGGTAATATTTCAAGTTTTAAGAGAGAATAAACTTTATGTTAATCGAAAGAAAAGTGAATTTTTCTTGCAAGAGATTCAATATTTAGGTCACATTATCTCTCAAGATGGAATCCAAATGGATCCATCCAAGTTAGAGGTAATAAAAGGATGGCCTAAACCAAGGAATCTTCATGAACTAAGAAGCTTTATAGGTATGTGTGCATACTATAGACGCTTCATAGAAAAGTTCTCACGAATTGTGGGACTATTACATGACCTAACAAAGAAAAATGTTAGGTATACGTGGTCTGCTAAGGAGAACAATGCTTTCGAAAAGCTTAAAGAAAAGCTTATCTCTCAACCTGTGCTTACACTACCGGATCTCTCAAAACCATTTGAGGTCCAATGTGATGCTTGTGGTGATTGCCTTGGGGCTGTTCTGCTCCAAGAAGGGCACGCCATAGGCTATGAGAGTCGAAGGCTCGACCCTGTTGAGCAAACTCTAGGCATATACGAAAAAGAACTCCTTGCAGTTCTGCATGCCTTAGACTCATGGAAGCACTATTTATTGGGGACTCCTTTCATTCTGCGAACGGATCACCAAAGTCTTAAGTACTTCATGACGCAGACCAAGCTTTCCGACAAACAAATGAGGTGGGCAAATTTCCTTTCGCAATTTCATTTTCATATTGCTCACATTGCTGGCAAGCATAATCAAGTAGCCGATGCACTCTCAAGACGACCGAGAGTGAATGCGGTTTCCATAGCAACTCACAATGATCTATCTTCAATGATAGATGAGTATGCTATTGATCCCGATTTTAGAGATGTGATTTCAGCCCTTGCATTAGGGAAGAAAGAAGAACCATTTACTTTACAAGATGGTTATCTTCTCTATGGCAATAGACTATGCGTTACTAACTCACTACGTGAGAAAGTAATGTATGAATCTCATGCTCCCCCATATGCGGGGCATAGAGGGATTCAGTCTACCCTAAAGGGAATTGAAACATATTTCTATTGGCCTACCATGAAAGTGAACATACACGAATATGTTTCCAAATGTGTGGTATGCCAAAAGACAAAATTTGATAGAGGGAAGCAATTTGGATTGCTTCAACCCTTGCCAATCCATAATTCACCTTGGGAGAGCATATCCATGGATTTTATCTTTGGATTGCCTAAGTCTATCCATGGGAATACGGGAATATGGACGATAGTAGACAGGTTCAGTAAACAAGCTCATTTTATACCTGTCAAAAAGACTATCAAAGACCATCAAATGGCAACCCTCTTCATTTCACAAATTTTCAAGTACCATGGCTTGCCAATGTCCATAGTGTCGGATAGAGATCCTAGAATGACCAGTAATTTCTGGAAGGGTCTCTTTGAGAATTTAGGAACAAGGCTAAACTTCTCTTCGGCCTATCATCCACAAACTGATGGCCAAAGTGAAATAGCTAACCTAACCATTCTTGATCTACTAAAAGCCTATGTAACGGAAGTAGATCAAAGATCCCAATGGGAGAAGTACTTACCCTTAGTAGAGTATGCTTACAATAACACTGTACATACTTCCACAGGAAAAGCACCTTTCGAGGTAATTGAGGGAAGATCAAAAAGTCCCTTGCTACTTAAGGTACATGGGAAGATCTTCGCTGCAGATGAGTATAGCCGAGACCTACAAGAATCTTTCCAAAAGATTAAGGATGCTATCTCTATCTCACAGCAAAGGCAAAAGGCTGCTGCTGACAAGCACAGAAGAGCCCAAGCCTTTAAAGAAAACGATTGGGTCTTGTTAAAGTTTTCCAAGGCTCGATTAAGGCACACGACGGGCAAGAATCCTACGGGCCACCAAAAGTACTATGCTAAACTAGCAAAAAGGTATTATGGTCCCTTCCAGATTCTTAGGCCAATCAATGAGATGGCCTATCAACTTAAGTTGCCCAATCATTGGCTCATACACAATGCTTTTCATGTGAGCCTATTAAAGCCTTACAAAGGAGAGCCACCTCAAGAACCAACTATTGAAGACCCACCGGAGATCGAAGACCACGAGGAGGTGCTGCAGTCCGAGTCCATTCTCCGACATGAAGACAAGGTATTAAGAGGCGGTAAGACTCTCCGACGATATCTTATTAAGTTTAAGAATTATCCTTTTGAAGATGCTAGATGGATGCAAGGCATACAATTAAAGGATAACCTAAACCTTGTCAATGCTTACAATGCTTCCCAACAGTAAGCAAATGTACAAAATGTTAAAAATGAACAAAATTTTTGTCTTATAAGACTCTCTTTTTCTTTATTTGTGCACAAAAATAAAGTAGTATGCATGCTTAGATCAAGTTTGCGGAGACAACGTCTCCCAAACACCAAGTAGAGCTTGTCACTCTACTATGGAAGACTGATAGGACTAATGTGCAGACATGCTTGCGGCAGCCTCAGGCTCTCAAGCACCAAATGGACTAGTCATCCATTATGGAATGATGTCGTAGGGTAACATAGGGATCCTCTACCCGCTAAGAAAAGGACTCATGCATATGCTTTATCTTCTCTACACCATAGTCGAGGACGACTATGATTTCAAGAGAGAGGTAATGTCATAATAATCAATATCTAATTCTCCTAAATGATTTTCTCATATTAAACTGATCATTTAATGTGGGGAAGTACCAAGGGAGAAAAAGCTAGAATGTTGGTTAAGCTAGCAGACCGGCCACAGTAGGGATCCAAAGGAGGGAAAATAGGGATCCAAAGGGGGGGCCATCTGCAAAAGATCCATGTGAAACAATGGGCTAAAAAGACCCTAAGGTTCAGCCCATTAAGACTTCCAAAATGCTAAGGTTCCAAAATTCAAAGGTTGTGTCCAAAGGTCAACCCTAGGGAAAATTGGATGCTTTGTGTGTGCCCTAAAAGTCTTTGCACATCCCTACATGGGAGGGGGCGAGCCCCAAAGGTAGGGGATGAGAGAGAAAGCCACACACACACACACACAGGCTCCCTTTACACAAAGGGAATGAGGGACACATGTCAGCTCCCTAAGCCAGATGCCCACAAGGTGTGCCCAATTCCTATTGGAAGACCCTTGAAGTGGACCAATGAGAATTAAGCTAGAGTAAATGTAGTTTAATTAATTTAAAAACATTTAATAAAAGAAACCAATGAGAATTAAGTCTCCTAGAAGACTATTGGGCAGTCTCCCAAAGGGTCCAATGAGCATTCAGAAGCCTCATGGCTTGCCTGATTCCTATTGGCCAGGAGACAAAGGGGTCCAATGAGAGTTTTGTTTAATTATTTAATTACCTAAAGCTCTCACAAAAGGGGAAAGGGGGACACATGTCAGAAGGCTATCACTTATGCTGCTTAATTCCTATTGGCTTGACCTGGGGAGGTCCAATGAGGCAAAAGCCAGACCTAATTAGCAGCTAGGGCTCGCCCAAGAGAGAGAGAGGGCTGATTTTTGCTGGGCATTGACACACACACACTCACACTTGACCATGTGTGAAGGAAGAATACTCTATCTCCTCCCAAGCTTTAATGGAGAGCTCATCACCTACTCCAAGCTTGTGAGATAGAAGCCTACATCAACACTCTCTTGGCATGTGGATGCAAATCCAACCAAGAGCCAAGCTTCAATGCATGCTCATCTCCTCTACCAAGCTAATTACTAAGCTAAGCTATGCTAATATGAGTGATTATGTGAGGAGACGTACATCTTTCTCGTAAGATACTCCTTTTTCCTCTCAATCTACTCTCATACCCTGCTAGCTCTCACCATCTTCGAAGGTGTGTGAGGTCTTGGGTGTGAGAACGGGGATAATTCAAGTTGTGTTTGATTAAGTGTTTTGCTTGGTGTATGAAGCTTCCATCTTCATTGCACTAGCTAGTCTTGAAGGAACACAAAGAATTGTATTGTACAATGTCTCTCTTGATGGGAGAAACCATAATACAAAGCCTTTTGGAGGGGGGACCGGCTCCATGCAAATCCGGTCCTCAACTGTTGTCAATAGCTTAATGTCTCTCTCTTTTGAAAGTATTGTCGATGCTATCTAACTAGGTGTTATGCTTTTTGTTGCTCTCTCCACCCAAGCACTCTTGTAATTCTCATTAGGAATCTATTCTAATGAAATGCCCACTATGTTCATGCTAATTTCCGCTACACATAAGATGTTAGGCCATTAAATGTTACAGTTTGTAACACTCAGAGGTTTCAGATGAAGGGACTGGCCACTCTGGATTGTCCTGCAAAGGAAGCGGAGCATAATAAAAGTGGTCAAAGAAGAAAACCCCCCTCTCAGCCAACGACGCTCTTCTGGCGCTAGGATTATAGAGTAGCTCTCCCACAATTTCATGGAATGCATCAAAAATGCCAATAATGACTGTCAGTCTTCTTTATCGAAAGGATAAATATCTATAATTGGCATGTTAAACACACAATACACGAGTGAAGAGTAAAATCTATTGTGGATGTAAGAAACTTACAATTTGGTGAGTTTGTTGGAAATCTTGTCGGCCTTGTTCGTAGACGCAACTCTGAGTGCATATATGTGTGTGTTCAGTGAGAGCCTCTTTGACTGTTTTGTCCATTTGTGACAAATAAAAGTTTTTCACCCTGCCTTTATAGCTATTCACAAACTCGTTGCCCATGCACTTCTCTTGCTCGTCTACAGGAGAGCCGAGCTTTCAACTGTAATGGTAGTAGAAAGCCATCGACCGTTGTTCAAATCGAAGCTGTTGAAAATTTTGACAAACTTAATACTTGTGGATGGTTGTCGAGGTCCTCTATTCTCCATTAGTGATTCTTCTATGGCAAGATGCACAACACAGATGTGAGAGGGGGAGTGTTTCTGAGCGCAAATACAATACAGTCAAATGCAAGCATAATAGTTAGGTGAGTGCAAATGAATGAGAATGAGCGAGAATAATATGAGGTCTGTCCTATTGAAAAAGTGCACACAATTGCATTGAGTGTAAGTTATCGTACATTTGTCCTATATTCGGTCCCATTAGGAAAAATATGAACCCCAAAAGGGCCCTTTAGCTTAAGGGGTGATTAAGCATGGACCAATAGGAAGAGGGTGGTGGCCATAGCTATAACCTCTCAAAAGGTAAGGTAGTAGGGGGCATAGGGGCCTATTTGTTCCCCTCATTATAGGTTTGTCCCCTAGAAAGAGAGAAAAGGGGAAAAGGGGGGGGGGGGGGGGGGGTTCCCCCCCATAAGGTAGCCCTAAAATTTCAAAAAAAATTAAAATCTCTAAATCTCACTTTTCACTCTCCAAAAGCTCTCCTAAACATTTACATGGACATAAAACTTTTTCTTTTCAACCAAAATCTACATTTCTTAGCAGTACCTTCTATTCTACCTCTTCTCTCTTCTCTTTCCCCTTCTGCCTCCAAGGTTTCCATAGTTGCAGCACCACATAAGGAAGCTTTCCATAGCTACACCAATTGTCTCCCCCTTTCATCCACACCATCCCTTTCAACTACTTCTTCTCCCTGTCTCCCCATTGAGTCACTTCTCCCCTTCCCTCCTAGCTTTCTATAACTGTATCACAAATGGAAGCTTTTCATAGTTGCACCACCTGTCTCCCCCTTTCATCCACACCATCCATTTAAACTACTTCTTCTCCACTTGTTTCTCATTCAAGCATTCCTTCTCACTTCATTCTTGATCAACATGCCTCTCTCTCTAACACCACAACTCTTCTTCTTCTGGTGCTACCATGGCAACCCCCTCCACTTCAAGGAAGCGAAAGGATGATATAGAGGCGGTTTGCTTGCATAACACTAGGTATTTTGATGGGGAATGCGTGACACAAGTGTTTTCTAATGGATCTTCGATCTTCATGCAACCTGCAGCTATCGGGCCTAATCATGTTCAAAATCGTGGCAACCTTGAAGAACATTGGAAGAGGAGACATCTTAGTTTCAAGAACCATAGAGTCAATGGCACAGTGGCCATTGTTCAAAACATGTACTCTTGGCATTCCATGTGCTTGAGAAATGGAAGCTGAAGAGATTTTTCAATACATTGTAATTCGTAAAACATTGTTCATTGATGATTGTAAACGCTTGTCATTTGTTTTTGACTTGATAGGTTTTGGTGTTGTTAGACATATTCACATCCGACTTTGTTGAGGAACAACCAATCAAGAGTCTCACAGAAACCTTCAATGCTCTTCATGCCGACATTGGTGTTATGATGCTTCCCAACTCGCCACCTTCGATTCTACTGCAACACAGAATCTTCTTCTACTCACACAGGTATATAGTGCCGGCCTCGAAGGATGGATATGGTAATATCATTGATATTGACAGACCTTCATTACTGAAATGCCCAGGGAACTTCCTGGCTTGGATTCACCACCCAACCTCCCTTATATAGCCCCTGGCTACTGAATCCTCTATTCCACACTGGCAGTCGGCCACTTATTGGCCCAGGTTCGTGACCTCCCTTAGGTATGCCCTTAGCATGACATTAATCCCCCCATGGAGAAGTGTTTTCGTCCTTGAAAACAAGAGTGATGATACACTAACATTTTCAACAGTGGCATCCTTCATGGATATAGTTGTTTGCTTGAGTGGAATACGGTTCAATAGGAGGTTCAATAAAAGCAAGAGTAATATCTTGATTTTCCACATTGTTGTCCCTTTGTAACCATCTTGTGTTACTAGTTCCTATCCAATCATAGTTTGTAGACTCCGTTTAGAACGGACATGAGTATGCAAAATGAGCTATCACAACAAAGATGTACCCAAAAGAGTATCACTTTCCATGAAAAGTAACTTGTCGACATAACTCATCAACCAAGTTTTAAGTCTTTGACTTGTTCTCAATTTTCATCAGTAAACAACCCCACCATAACTAGTGTTCAAGGTTGAGAACCAAATTGAAACATGAAGGGACTAAAGTGAGTCACAAACATGTTTACGTTATTGTAAGCAACGCCAACTAGAGCGATACATTCTTGCTAATTGGATTGCTTGGTGCTAACATACACGCCTTGCATATCCTTCAGCACAAGAGTACACTTGTAAGTTGTAATCTGCCTATCCTCTTTGGATTCTGGCAGTAATGTACTGAATAACCATCGTGGTTAACTGGAAAAATCCACAAACACCCAAACCGATCCATGACCTCTATTGGTGATTGGTAGACCCCAAAGTAAGCTCATAGAGATACTGCACATAGAGTGCAAAATGATTCATAAGCAACAACTTGATAAATACGCATGCCATTCCAAATCAGCATGTGCTAAACACTAGGGCGCATAACACCTAGTGTGCATGAATTTAGCAAAAAACAAATCTAAACCTGTAAATCCATAACTATCCTTGCCAATACTTATGGCGAATGTGATGTTCCTAGCACACATTGAAGAGGAGTGTAAATAGTTGCAAAAAGAAACTAAATACTTGCTATTGCAAACATTTGCAAGCCTTGCTGAAATGTTTGAACCATAATAGAAGGTAAAACAAAAGTCACTTCTAGGTGCAAACAATGAAACTTGTTCACTAACAACTCATACCCTTGCTATATTTATAAACAACCATTTGTAATGTTTTTTAGGAGCACTTGTACCTTAACAAGTCATTCTAAGTATCCGACAATTTTTGGCCACTAAAATTTCTCTTGATACATCGTGCTAAAAATGGTCTAGAAAACAAATATGACTAGCACCTAGGGACATTGTCGCGACACATAATTGAAGTAGCGGTGCCAGTGTCTATCCCAGAGACTCATATTCTCCACTTGTGGAAGATGTCTCAGGTAAGGATGTCTGAAAGAACGTCCTTCAAGTACAAGATGTACTTAGGTGTGGAGGTAATTATAAACATGCATGCGATGTGCGTGAGAGAGACCCTCATTATCCATGCTCCACACTTGCTAAACCGAACTCCTTGAGTTCCTAGACCATGTTGCATCCCATGTGACAACATGTACCAAATAAACCCTACAAGTGGGCCTATAACTGCATAATGCAGAAACTTATTTCGGACACTACAGCCCAAAATTCGTGGCTCGTACATGACCTTGTCATTTCTTGCAAGAGCAAACATGGATGATAACATAGTTTGTGCATCCTACGTGAAAAAGGAAACAAAAAACATAAAACCAAATCAGCTGCGTACCTAGAGGGTGAACATAGTGTTCACTTATTGTAGGCATCTGTCCAAATTTCCCGCCTGCCTAGGGCACTAATTGAAAGTTAGTAAAATGCAAGTAGTATTGCACATGATTGCACATGTAACCTTGGGTGTTGCCTTTGCAATTCAAACCCCTTGGTTCAAGCAACATTGTCAAACCCCTTGATTAAATGTTGCATGAAAACTACTCAATGAGCAGTTGTGGCCCTTGGCCCTTGTCTGTGACCCCCCTTGGGTTTGCCCGTGGCATTTTATTACTTTTGAAGTTGAAAATTTCCACTACCCCTTGATAGTTTGTGGACTTCTTTCCTTGAAACTGCAAGTGTGAAGGTTCCAAGAATGGACCATCAACCCTTACTAAGTGATTTAGTAATCATGTGCTGGGTCTTACCTGAAATTGTACTCATATAGGCACTCTTAGTGCTAATAGGAGCTCCACTGAAATTGGAGTCGTATGCACAACTAGATCTTTATCACACCCAAAAATCCATAATGTGGGGTTTTTGTGAGTAGTGTACGGTCTAAAATGCTGGCTTCATCCTTACACCTTGGTAGAGATAAGGCCGTACGAGTTTAAGATGTTCCAAAAACTCAACTTGACTTGCACACTTGAAGTGTGGAGCACTGGAGTGCAAAAATAATGTCCAAAAAATCACTAATGGCAAGACTCTTGCTTGTCCATTTACAAACAGATGGCTCTTAGCCATGCCCAAATAGGTGGTAAGTGATGGCTCTTAGCCCTTCATGTTATCGTATTGGCATAAAAATATTTTAATAAAATCGTGTCTAGTTTCACCTTTCCCGCATAGAAGTGGGAAAGAGAGGGAGAGAGAGAATGTTGGGCTGAGGAAATCCCCTTATTCTAATGTGTTGTATGCCATGTTCAAATGCTTGATTGCAGACCGTGCCTGTGTCATAGCTTATCCTATAAGCGTACATCGGTGTAATTGTACCATGCCCTCCTAGAGAGAGGCACCAAAGGTCATCTTGACCCACGTACCTTGTATGTGAGCGTGATTGTATCAGGGTGCAGATGTACGGCATGTTGATTGTGAATAAACATACAAATAAAATGTCTAAAAACTACAACAACTGAGCTCGTCTTGGACAGAGTTGCTAGTGCTATAGCGGTAGCGTATGCAATGATGGGTGTTGTACGTCCATCATACTAGTAGGCCATGCTAACATATCAAAAAATAGAATGATAAGACCTTGGCTTCAATGACAATCTCAACCTTGTGAGTTGTTGGTATACATGCCATGTGCGATTATACTAACATGGATACATCACAGTGCACCATCATGTAAACTATGAGCTAATATCCACATAGTGCCAAAGATGTGTGCCATTAGCATTCATTTGAATTCAATAGATAATACTATGGCACATAAGAGAAGTCGTGCACCACAGTAAGACAGGAAAAGCACTTTTCTTTGTACAATTGTTTCATATGGAGTCTGCCCAAGCACTTTGCTTTGCACAGCAGAGAGATCTTTTCCAAAATGAAAAGTAAAATATAGACAAAAACAAACATAACTTGAAACTGACCAACCTTGTCGTCCACTTGTGGGAAAGTTTTGGGTAGTGCACTCGAATCCAGCTCATGTCCATATATGTGAATAACTTGTGGATGTCCCACATATGCCTTCTTGGCTTGGTTTAATCCGATGTCTAATGAGAACATGCAAAGACTCCCAAGTGTATATGCTGATAGCATATTCCAAACGTGAAAATTGCTATGCCGTATGTCTTAAAGGAAAGCCTTGCTCGTGAGAAGTCTATTAATAAGATGAGAGAAAATTGATACTGAATGCTCATAGCAAACACGTACGCTTGGTGACACACGCGTGTCCAAGTAGAGAACATCGACCGTGTCAAAAGTTCATAGAGAATCGGCCTTGCCGAATCGTACACTGTATTGAGAATCGTGATATTGCCTAGTATTGATAGAGATAGCATCTACAACTTAGCTATCAAGTGTCACCTATTGCCAAACTCCACTTGATTAAAGTGACATAGTTGGCATTGTAGAAAGTCCTGTGTTGCCCAATATTACTAACAGGTACCATATAGCTAGAATATACCATATTAACCAGTTTTGTTGATCGGCTTCTTAGAATTAAACCAATAATCGGCCTTGCCGATTACCTCTATCGTATCTCTATTTGAGCCTTGCTCCCTCGGCCAAAGTACAATAATGCCCAACTGAAGTGAACATAATGCATTGACCATGGTCATAGTTGAGCTATAGGTAAGCTCTCTGGGTGCCATGACGGTGAGCACCCTAATTATATGAGCTTGCAGGACAAGTTGATACATAAAGCTATGAAAACCACAAGAACAGGAAAACTCAAACCTTATATGGTCTCGGTCGTTGCTGCAGTTATATGGGTTGCAAAAGCATCCTCCATAAAACCTTGACAGTGATCCATGCCAAGGAAAACCGTGGGAGAGAAAGAGAGAGAGAGAGAGAGCGAGAGAGAGAGAGAGAGAGAGAGAGAGAGAGAGAGAGAGAGAGAGAGAGAGAGAGAGAGAGAGAGAGAGAGAGAGAGAGAGAGAGAGAGAGAGAGAGAGAGAGAGAGAGAGAGAGAGAGAATCGAGACCGTGCTTCTTCCCCCCCTCCCTGGTTCCCCTCTCCCTTGGCTCTGATACCAGTGAAATGCCCAAGGAACTGCCTAGCTTGGATTCATCACCCAACCTCCCTTATATAGCCCCTGGCTACTGAATCCCCTGTTCCACACTGGCAGTGGGCCACATAGTGGCCCAGGTCCATGACCTCCCTTGGGTATGCCCTTGGCATGACAATTACTAAGCCTAGAATGGTCACAACCTGATGCATGGTCACTCTTCTCTGTGAAGGAGAAGATGCTTTTCAATATTTTCTCCTCATTAAAATTTGGGAAGGCTTCTAGATCAGTAGCGCTCAGTTGATGCTATCCTATGCATGTTTTTGTACACTTGTTCAAGACATTGCCATTCAATGTCACGCCTACTATGTTTTGTAGCAAGAATGTCATGTATGACGCACTTCAACTGGTATTTGGAGACAATTGGGGAATGGTTGAGGGAGTGCACCAAGCAGATAAATACAAGTGTAAGGTGGGGGCTTCCAGTATAGGGATATGATATTTGAAAGTGAACACTAATTTGTACCTACATTTCCACTATGATCGTTGGACGTGTAAGAGTGGAAAGTGGATACCCTTACAATCCAGTGTGGCTAATTTTGTGCCATTTGACATGCTCGTTATTTTGTCAAATGGTGTTTTTGAGATTGTGCAAGTTAGTGAACACTGGACACTCACCAACATACGGGAACACTTGATTATCTTGGGCTACAAAGATAACAAAGATTCTTACTTTTTCTCAATTGGAAAAAGGTCAATTTAATTTTTATGTTGTCTACATGTGCCACTTGTTAGTCTTAATAAAAGAATTTTTTTTTGTTTTAAATTGGTAGGCAGATGGAGGCATCCATGAAAGTGCAAGAGGAGTGGAGGGCTGGCAGCACACTGTCTTTAAGTTGATCTGATTAATCAATGTAACCGGCTCTAATGCCACATTGTAATGCGTTTTGTTTAATGGAAATTTTAAAAAAAAATGTCGCTATAGTATCACCTTCATTGATTAAGATTTTTAGATTTTGTTTGGGTATTTGTGTGTGCACCCATACGGGTTTGTATGTATATCAAAGAGCTTTGGGATGGTATCTTCTTTTGCAATGGGCCACGGCGGGGGGGGGGAACGGGAGGGGGGGGGGTGTATATAAAGGGGAGGGGGCTACTTATTTTTTTGTCAACACTTCAGAGTGAGACAGAGAGAAAGACACAATGAGAGAGAGAGAGAGAGAGAGAGAGAGAGAGAGAGAGAGATTGTCATGGCAGCACATGCTAGCGCATCCTCCTCCCACGCAGCAGCAGTGTCGGAAGAGCCACACACCCCCCTTTCGTGATTCCTTCTTTTCTTAGAGGACACAAAATATGTTGGATGCAATGATCTTCACGGCTTCTTCACGTGCACGATGGATTTACAAAAAACCATGAAACTCCACAATGACACTTTTCACGACATCATGGAGCTGAAAACACTGATCAAGATTGAAGAGCGTGCTAGTGTTTTGTTGGCTGAAAATGTTGATGCAAGGGGATGACAAAACATTGGTGTTGCTGTGAAAACGGCTCTATGCAATAAAAACACTAGTGTAGGGAAAACAATTATGTCATAATAATCAATATCTAATTCTCCTAAATGATTTTCTCATGTTAAACTGATCATTTAATATGGGGAAGTGCCAGGGGAGAAAAAGCTAGAATATTGGTTAAGCTAGCAGACCGGCCATAGTAGGGATCCAAAGAATGGAAAATAGGGATCCAAAGGGGGGGCCATCTACAGAAGAGCCATGTGCAACAATGGGCTAAAAAGACCCTAAGGTTCAGCCCATTAAGACTTCCAAAATGCTAAGGTTCCAAAATTCAAAGGTTGTGTCCAAAGGTCAACCTTAAGGGAATTGGATGCTTTGTGTGTGACCAAAAAAGTCTTTGCATATCCCTACATAGTAGGGGGCGAGCCTAGCATGTAGGGGATGAGAGAGAAATCCACACACACACACAAACATACACACACAAGCCCCCTTTACACAAAGGGAATGAGGGACACATGTCAGCTCCCTAGAACAGATGCCCACAAGGTGTACCCAACTGCTATTGGATGGCCTTGGAGGTGGACCAATGAGAATTAGGCTAGAGTAAATCTAGTTTAATTAATTTAATAACACTTAATAAAAGAACCAATGAGAATTAAGTCCTCTAGAAGACTATTGGACAGTCTCCCAATGGGTCCAATGAGCATTCAGGAGCCCAATGGCTTGCCTGATTCCTATTGGCCAGAGGCAAAGGGGTCCAATGAGAGTTTAATTGATTAACCTAAAGCTCTCACAAAAAGGGAAAGGGGGACACATGTCAGAAGGCCATCACTTATGCTGCTTAATAGTCATTGGCTTGTTGACTTGGGGAGGGCCAATGAGGGTTGAGCAAGAGCAAATAGCAAGAGGGCTCGCCCGAGAGAGAGAGAGGGGGCTGCTTTTTGTAAGGCATTATCACACACACACTCACACAATCTCATGTGTGAAGTAAAGAAGAATCTCTCTCCTTCTCAAGCTTTAATGGAAAGCTTATCACCTACTCCAAGCTTGTGAGAAGGGAGGCCTACACCAACAACTCTTGGCTTTGTGATGCAAATCCAACCAAGAGCCAAGCTTCAATGCATGCTCATCTCCTCTACCATGCTAATTACTAAGCTAAGCTATGCTAATATGAGTGATTATGTGAGGAGATGTACATCTTTCTCGTAAGATACTCCTTCTTCCTCTCAATCTACTCTCATACCCTGCTAGCTCTCACCATCTTCGAAGGTGTGTGAGGTCTTGGGTCTGAGAACGGGGATAATTGATGTTGTGTTTGCTAAGTGTTTTGCTTAGTGCATGAAGCTTTCATCTTCATTGCACTAGCTAGTCTTGAAGGAACACAAAGAATTGTATTGTACAATGTCTCTCTTGATGGGAGAAACCATAATACAAAGCCTTTTGGAGGGGGGACCGGCTCCATGCAAATCCGGTCCTCAACTATTGTCAATTGCTTAATTTCTTTCTCTTTTGAAAGTATTGTTGATGATATCTAACTAGGTGTTATTCTTTTTGTTGCTCTCTCCATTAAGCACTCTTGTAATTATCATTAGGAATCTATTCTAATGAAATGCCCACTATGTTCATGCTAATTTCCGCTACACACAAGTTATTAGGCCATTAAATGTTACAGATTCCATGTGGTGAAAATGCTTATGATTGGTGTTGGGTACTGATCTAATGCTAATGGGCTGTGAAATCAAAGGGTATGCAACTACTCTAAGTGCCTGGACATGCACATCCTGTGTACAGGTTCACAAAGGTGCCAAAGCACTTCCTAGGCTGACCCAAAACGTAAAACTAGGTACAATCTCCACATGCACATATGGTTAGATGTGCACATGATAGAGGCCATTTTGATTTTCTATTAAGAGAGGTCTTTGGACCCTTTGCTAGAGTCATGAGATATCAGGATCAAAAATGCCTCGGGTTGTTTTTACTAAAGTTGTAGAGACACATGGAGAGTCTCATGAGGAGATTAGGTAGTGGGAGACATTCACAGAGGGAAATCACTGAATTCTTTAGAGCAAGGACTTAGCAGCCAGATGAGCATGCTTTACATTAGACTTCGGAGCCCACTTATATCAGAGGTAGTCTTTATGGTGGCTCAACTTGCACTAGCTTTATCTGCCAAAAAGCCTACAAAGTTTTCTTGAGGATATGCTTGTTGATGCAAACTTCATTGAGACAATTCCAAAACAAAACTTGTGTTTCGTGTATCCTCTTCCTTGGTGTCATAGCTAGCAATAAACATTACTTTCAAACTAAAACGGACCAAATGTTAACTTTTCTAAAGAGAGGGGGACAAAAAGAGAGTGACATATAGAGAAAAGTAGTGTTGTGGCATACAATTCACACACACACACACACACACACACACACACACACACACACACACAGATAGAGAAAATCACACACACACACACACACACATGTGCATGCATAGAGAGAGAGAGAGAAGAGCACACACACAGATAGAGAAAAGCAGTGTTGTTCTAGACAATTGACACACATACACACATAGATTGGTCACAACAAGAATCTTATTTAGATGTTGTAACAGAGAGAAAGAGATTTCTCACACAAAGAATCTATTTTAGGGCCAGTCCCGCAAAGCTCTTAGTGGAAAAAATACTTGTTATTTTGATAATCAAGGTAGTCAATGAAATAGTCAACCAAATAGTCTACCAAATCCCACAGCGGAGGAATACGGTGGTGCCAAGCCTAAGGAAAATAAAAAAATAAAAACATTAAAAAATCTATGTTGGTTTTTATGCCAATGGCATGTTGATGAGTCTTGGCTTGAGATAATGGCTTCTGCATGCACCCTAGGAAGTTTTATGATATCCTATTCTTTACGGCACGCATAGAGGTCCAATATTTTTAGGGATGCTTCCTTGTGCACCGTAGGTGGATAGAATGTAGATATGCTTCACATTATAAGTGTGTGTGTGTGTGTGTTACATCCGTGCACCTTTGTGCTTTTCTCATTTTTATTTACACACAATTTGAATGGAAATAAGTATTTGCCTTACATTTCTCAAAATGGTCTTTGTTTTAATTTCAAGCATAAGAGCTCACAGAAGGAAGAGATACAAAATAGATCTAGAGTGTTTGTTTGGGCACTAGCACACAGTTGATTCTTTAGCACAGTTGCTAAAAGGTTCAATGAAGAGAAATATTGACTTCAATGAGTCTTTGAAGATTCTTGGTATGGAAGTAAAGGAGCTTTCCATGAGCTCAGATGTGAATGTTTCAGAGGTATAGAACCTTTTGCAAGTCAAGAGGAAACTACACACCCCAAGGTTCGTGTGCTCAACTCACAAAAGAGGAAGGTGGATTTTTCATCAACCACTGTCTATGGGCCACTACGTCAAAGCGCAACACAAAAGAGCATAGGAAAAAAAAGAGTTATTGTGGAAGACCCTGCATTCATCAATGAAAGGCTTCTTACTTTGTAATATCTACAGGAGCTGCTGATAAATTTCATAAGGTATGTGGTATCTTTAAAGCCAACTTTGATCTTGATAATCTTTTAGCCGCACAACATGCCAATTTCTTAAAGCCTAAAAGAGAGAGGTTTGAACTAGAGGTGCAAAAGGGCATGGTCATTCTTAATGACATGATGGTGATTTACTTTAGAGGTTGTAATCCAAAGGAGATTTGTACAAAAAATACAACCAGTTTCCACTGTCATACAGACCCTTGTGGTGCCCTATACACAAAAAGGAGTGCAATCTAATCCAAGAGTCCTTTGGCTTTCTTTTATATATGAATTTACTATTTTCTAGTATTATGAAGAACCCTGATGAATCATGAAGGAATAAGATATACCACCAGGTGAATAAGAGGATGTAAAGAAGGACTAAAATGAAGTGGATGATATAGAGGATTCTATTAACTTTGAGGCAGAAGCAAAGGAGGTTGAATAATGCAAAATCATGTCTGTGAAAACATCAAAATCCAAGCTACCATTGGATGTGTCTGGATTCAATGAGAAACAAGCTGAGTTGATGCTTCCTAGTGCGCCAAAATTTAGATTTGGTGATAGGACATACATTTTTCTCCATGACTTTCAAAGTATTTTCTATCTGAGGGAAGACTTTGCATTGGGCATAATTTCAAAATTCCATGAGGAGAGGAGTGGCTTTGTTTTTTAAAACAATAGCGATGATGAGGCAATGGAAACCTCCAATAATCCACTAAATTGCCTCAAAATTTGTTTCCCAAAAGCAGATAAGTATAAGGAGACACTCTAATGAGGCCACTTTCCAAGCAATCACGGATAGCATGAAGCCCTCAACAAGGAATTAAGAAGCAAAGGATTGGTATAAGTGACCAGCACAAGGGTCGAGCCGCTCGATGGACCTATGGAAGTCCAAACTTTGGATGCAAAATGAGAGTTTCATGGAAATCCCAAACAACCCCCCCTCCCTCCAATGTCTCTCTTTGAAATATTTCACTTCTTTTTGGCTGCAATCCTAGATTGCTAAAAAGGATGACTTTCTCCATTGTCAGACACGAGAGTACTGTGAAAGGATGCAGCTCTTTCACAATATCTTGACAAACTTTGTGAGGCACCAATCCTTGTCTTTCACAACAAAATGTCACAAGAGGGGACTATGACAACGGTTCTCCTAAAGAAACTATCCAACTTCCTAGGTGGACCGATGCTTCCACAGAACACGGACAATCATTCTTGTCGTTAAAAATTTTGTGAGAGAGTGTTTTGGATACAATCTTGGGTATACAGGTGGTCATGCTGTAAATTACTACATATACACAACAATGGCACCATCCTTAGGAAAGCAAGATTCAAACGAGCTCTTAGAGTATGGAAAACACTTGATGATAAGATACAAGGGCAATGTGCCAAAAAATATATGTAAATTCTCATAAAGTTGAAACACAACTTGTGACTTGTACATGTTGTCTTAAGCACAATACCATTTTCCTATTGCAAATTGTACATGTTCTATGGTAAGACATTACCATCTGTCTAATTTTCTCATAACATATACGAGTACATATTGTGTTAAACACTTAGATTCTCTTGCTCCACCTATGTTTCACATATTCCATTGTCTCTCTCCACTTGCTTTGACCTTTATGAGCACTGGGGTTGTTGAAAGTCTCGGAGCGTTTAATTTTTATTTATTGTAATTGATTGATTGTCTGTGATGTTGCTGAAGATGCTAATACTTCCTTTTGTTGCATGTGGTAAAGGATTCTATGATAGAACCATTGGAAAATCTCTTCCAAATTGTTTGCCTTGTCTCGAGAGGCACCATGCTGAGTGTGTTTGAAGTAGGCACTCCTCACTATGTAATGTGACTTTTGTAAGGCCTAGGTATTCCGTATACCTGGGTTTTTGTAACTTTTGAATGAAGTATGGTAAATGGTTGAAAATGATGTGTTGAAAATGAAGCAAAGTTGGTAAGCACATAGAACACTAACATAGTTGTTTCTAATCATAGGAATGGTTTTGAGAGTACCATGTAATGAGTAATCTAAGTGTTTGTCCATGTTGTCTTGAATGATTCTTTAGAAGCTATAGGTTCTCCTTAAACCTATTGAGAGCCTCTTGTAACCAATCATCTTTGTCACACATCAAAAAGAGCACATCTATGGAATGCTAGACATCGGCCTTGGTGTTGCAAGGAGCTGGCTCCTAGTCCTTCACAGTCATATGTAGTTTTTTCCATTGCAGATACTCAAATTTTCTACACTAGGTGGAGGCATATATCTTCCCATGCTTTGTCAACTTCACATATTTTATGCCTAGTGGTTTAGATAAAAATTTGTGTGACTTGATCCTGCCAATGGATGGTTTGGAAGGCATGCCCTTCTAATTGCTTGATCTTTTCTTGTTTGTTGAATTTTTATGTTGCCCCCATGGAGACCCATATCTGACAATACTAATTTAAGGCCTCTAGAGCCATCTGGATCTCATGACTTCTTGATTTTCCAAGCAAGCCCAATACACAGATATACTAACTTCTCCACAATTTTGCAAAGAGCATGCATTGTACAAATGCGAATATTGACAAGTGGATAGAAGTTAGGGTCTTCATTGTGACAAGTAGGAGCCTTTCTCCACCACTTTGTGTCTATCACCTTTGCAGAATCCATGGAGAACAAGCATGGAGATTTTGCCAATGCACCCATTCCACAATTATACATACATTTCAGTGTTTTGAGGTCACCTTTAAGATGCCATTGGACTTGAAAGTCTCCCCTCCCAGCACCTCTCCTCAATTCATTTGTCGATCAATTATGTCGGGAATAGGGGTTTCATTGAAGACCCAAAATAAAATTTCATGGTACTCTTTCTTTACCTTCAAGATGTGTCATAATGTGATGTGAAATGAAATGTATTATTTTAGTACAAGAGTTGGAAGAATATGACTTACCTCAAAACCACTGAGACACCATATGCTTGTTTCCGACAGAATACTGAAGTATAAAGGATCATTGGTAGAGCATTTTGGAAGTTCCCTATTTATCAATGTGATTGTCACTTTACCTTTTTCTCTTTCAGCATCTCACACTCATCTAGCTTCAATACAAAATATAGCAGACCACTAGTCTCTTCAAATGTGACATTCTAGAACTTTACCATTCTAGTTTAAAGCAAAGTACGGTCCATGGAGATGTTGTTGTACTCATCATAAGTTGTATTTGTTCCTTCACCTTCGTAAATACTTTGAATATGAAAGGGACATCCAAGGAATTCATTTTGTGCATTGTTGAGTTGAAGTCCCTCTTTCCAAACACTTGCTGTTGTTGGCAGTAGCTCATACTTTATTCATTTCTTCACAAATATAGAGGAGATAGACTGTTGAATAGTTGAATACCCTCTCTTGCTCACGCCAAGTGATTCAAGTGTGCCTTGTATCTCTGTGGCAAGTACTACATTCTTTGAAATAAAATGGTCCACGACATCCCACTGCAAAATCTTAAACTTTGTAATGGAATTGGCCTACTTCATTTGAGAGTAACGGAAATTAATGAGATTACTTTTGAGAAATGACTTTGTGAGCATAGCGGGTGAACATAATTGAAGATAGAAACATAATCATAGAAATTAGTTAACTTGGCATGAACAATACTTTTGCAAGAGAGAGAATTTAGAGAACATGACAACAGTTGCGGACCCGATTTGTGTGGAGGCGGTCCCCCCTCCAATAGGCATTTGTATTATGATTTCTCCCATTAAGAGAGACTTGTTACAATACAATCTTTGTGTTCTTTGTGACCTAGGTCATGCAATGAAGATGGAAAGCTTCATGCATCACAAACATAGCATAAACTTGAAGAAATCTTTAACTATCCCAAGCCTCAGTCGCAAGACCTCAAACACCTTCGAAGGTGGAAAGAGCTAGCAGGGAATGAGGGTAGGGAAGAGGAAGAGAAACATTTCGTACGAGAAAGAATTAGTTCCTCACTTATCATAACTCTTGTTTCTAGCATACATACTAGCATAGTAATGAAGAAGAAGGAGATGGCAAGCTTTAGCATTGAAGCATGGCTCTTTGTTGGATTTGCACTCCATATCCAAGAGTGTTGGTGTAGGCTCTCAACCTCTACTTGCTTGGAGAAGGAGAGGGAGCTCTTGCACTTTGCATAGCACACAATGAGAGTGTTTGTAAGTGTGTGTGGGTGAGTATACCCCCTAAACAACCCTCTATCTTGCTTGGGTCGACCCCCCCTTGTAGCTCATGCTTGAAGCTCATTGGACCCCTCCAGGCCTAGCCAATCATAAGCAGGAGGCATTACAAGCAGCAAGGGTAGCCTTGAGACAAGTGTTTCCCTTTCCCCTTTGAGAGAGAGGGCTAGATAAATGCTGAATCAATTAATTAAATCCCCTAAATTATTATTGGACCCCTTGGGTGGCCAACCAATAGGCTTCAGGGACACCATGAGGGCAACATGAGGAGGAACTTGACAAGTGTCCCTTTTGCTTTCTTTGTACCATGCATGCCTTGTGTGAGTGTGTGGGTGTTCTCTCCCACCCCCCCTCATGTAGGGCTTTCCCCCTCCTTGTAGGGATTGAATATTTGACTTTTTGACACCTCAATCCCCTCATGCATAGGCCCAGTTCCCAATAAAATCTTGGCTCTTAAGCACTTTAAGCTTGGGTTGGGTTCTCACCTCAAGTGCAACCTAGCATCTCAAGCACCTCAATCATCAAGCACCTCAAGCACCTTAGTCATCAAGCATGACAAGCAGGACAAGCACCTCGAGCTCTGTCGGGTTCCCGCACCTCAAGCTCAGCCCTAGCTTACCTAAGGTCAAAGGAATTTTACACACATTATTGGAGGTCTTCAATGAATCTAACCCTTAGGTCTTATGCTCTATTTGTTAGCCTTGCTCTTTGATAGACCATCTCTCATTTGGGCACCTTTACCATTGGTCCCGTGTTGAGATAGATCTATAAGCACATCTCTATATCTTAACACTTGTTCGTGTTTATTCTCCCACATTTAGTGATCAATTTAATATGAGAAAATAATTTGGGTTGGTTAGATATTAGATATTAGATTTTATGACATTACCTCTCTCTTGAAATCATAGTCGTCCTCGACTATGAGGTAGAAGAGATAAAGCCTTAGTCATTAGTCAATTTTACTTAGCGGGTAGAGGATCCGTTTTTACCCTACGACATCTTTGCAAGATGGATGACTAATCCATTTAGTACTTGGGAGACATAGCTGCCGCAAGCATGTCTGCTCTTTAGTCCATTTCATTCTCCCAAAGTAGAGTGACAAATTCTACTTAGTGTTTGAGAGACGTCGTCATCACAAACATGATTCTAAGCATGCATAGTAGTTAAATTTGTGCACAATTAAAAAGAGGACTAGTCTTATAAGACAAAAACATGAGTCATTTAAAAGAAATTTGTACATTTGCTTACTCTAATGTAGCATTGTAAGCATTGACAAGGTTCATACTATCCTTAAGCTGTATTTCTTGCATCCATCTAGCATCTTCAAAAGGATAATTTTTGAACTTAATAAGATATCGTCGGATAATCTTACTATGTCGTAGTACCTTGTCTTCATGCTGAAGGATAGCTTCGGGTTGTAGCACCTCTTCTTGCTCTTCAACTTCAGGAGGGTCTTCAATAATTGGTTCAGTTGGTGGCTCTCCTTTGTAGGTCTTAAGTAGGCTTACATGAAAGGCATTGTGTATGAGCCAATGGTTGGGCAACTTGAGTTGATAAGCCATCTCATTGATGGGCTTCAAGATTTGGAAAGGACCATAGTATCTTTTTGATAGTTTAGCATAATACTTTTGATGGCCTGTAGGATTTTTTCCCGTCGTTTTCCTTAATCGAGCCTTAGGAAACTTGAGTAAGACCCAATCATTTTCTTTGAACATTAAGGCTCTTCTGTGCTTATCAGCAGTAGATTTTTTCCTTTGTTGAGAGATGGATATAGCCTCCTTGATTTTTTGAAAAGATTCTTGTAGGTCACGGCTATACCCATCAGCGGCGAAGATCTTCCCATGTACTTTGAGTAGCAAGGGACTTTTAGGTCTTCCCTCAATGATCTCAAAAGGTGCTTTTCTCGTAGAAGTATGTACAATATTATTGTAGGCATACTCTACAAGAGGTAATCACTTTTTCCATTGTGAGAGTTGATATACTTTGGTAACATAAGTCTTGAGTAGATCGAGTATCGTAAGATTGGCTATCTCACTTTGGCCATCCGTTTGTGGGTGATAGGCTGAGAGAAATTCAATCTTGTTCCTAGATTTTCAAAGAGACCTTTCCAGAAATTACTAGTCATTCTAGGATCTCTTTATGACACGATGGATGTGGGTAATCCATGGTGCTTGAAAATCTGAGATATGAAGAGAGTTGCCATTTGATGTGCCTTAATAGTTTTTTTGATAGGAATAAAATGTGCTTGCTTGCTAAACCTGTCAACTATTGTCCATATTCATGTATTCCCATGGATAGACTTCGGTAATCCAAAGATGAAATACATGGATATACTCTCCCATGGTGAATTTGGGATAGGCAATGGCTAAAGTAATCCAGGTTGCTTCCCTCTTTCATACTTGGTCTTTTGGCATACTACACATTTTGAAAGATTCTCTTGTATGTCCACTTTCATGGTAGGCCAATACAAGTACGTCTCTACTCCTCGGAGAGTAGGTTGAATACCTCTATGCCCCGTTGAGAGAGGAGATAACCATCCTAAAAGGTGAATGGTTCCTCTTTCTTCCCCAAAGCAAGGGCTGACATTATGTCTCTAAAGTCAGGGTCAATAGCATACTCATCTATCATAGAGGATAGATCATTGTGAGTAGCTATAGACACCGCATTAACTTTTGGTCATCGAGAAAGTGCATCGGCCACTTGATTGTGCTTACCAGCTATGTGAGCAATATGGAAATTAAATTGCGAAAGAAAATTTGCCCGCCTCATTTGTTTGTCGGAAATCTTGGTTTGCGTCATGAAATACTTGAGACTTTGGTGGTCGGTTCGTAGGATAAATGGAGTCCCCAATAGGTAGTGCTTCCATGTGTCTAGGGAATGTAGAACAGCTAAAAGCTCTTTCTCATAAATGCCCAAGTCTCGTTCATCAGTATTGAGGCTTCGACTCTCATATGCTATGACATGCCCTTCTTGAAGCATCACATTGGACCTCGAATGGCTTTGAGAGATCCAGAAGCACGAGGACTGGTTGGGAAGTAAGCTTCTCTTTGAGCTTATCAAAAGCATTTTTCTCCTTAGCAGTCCATACATACTTAATGTTCTTATTAGTTAAGTCGTGTAGTGGTCCTGCTACTTGAGAGAATTTTTCTATGAAGCGTCTATAGTATGCGCAGATACCTCTAACTTTGATGGATCTATACGGATACCATCATGAGAGATAATATGACCTAGGTATTGAATCTCTTGAAGGAAGAATTCGCTTTTCTTTTGGTTGAGAAAAAGCTTGTTCTCCTCAATGCTTGAAAAATCACTTGGAGATGTTGCTTATGTTCCTCCAAAGACTTGGAGTAGATGATGATATCATCAAAGAACACTCCAGTGAATTTGCAATATGGTCTAAAAATTTTCTCCATCAGACGATTGAACGTAGCTGGTGCATTAGTCAAGCCAAAAGGCATGACTAGATATCTTTAAGATATATTCATCCACTATCCTTATTTGATGATAGCCACTCTTAAGGTCAATCCTACTGAAGTAGGTAGAGCCTTGTAGCTTATCAAACAGATCTTCTACCCGAGGCACAGGAAATCTGTTTTTGATAGTGATATGGTTTAGTGCTCGATAGTCCACACACATACTGTATGTACCATCTTTCTTTTGCACTAAAAGGACTCGAGAACAAAAGGGAGAGGAACTAGGCCTAACCATCCCTTTGTCTACCAATTCCTATACTTGCCTCATGATCTCCTCTTGTTGAGCTTGTGAGACTCGATAAGGAGGTTTGTTAGGCGGTGAGCTTATTGGAAGGAGCTCAATGCGATGGTCATCATCCCCTCGTGTTAGAGGTAAGTCCATAGGGATATCATCAATGAACACAACTTGGAATCCTTTTAGAAAATTAGACAAGTCTAACTCTTCTTGATTCCTACCATTTACATTTGATGAAACATTAGTATCTTTTACAGACTCTTTCACAAAAATCATGTACGCAGAAACTGAGCTCTTCATTGACTTATCAAAAGCAAGAGGATTTACAAGTGGAATAGTGTGACCACGCTCACTAGCATCTATATACATGTTCTTTCCCATGTAGGTGAAGTAGATTCTCCTTTCAGTGAACTTCATGTTGGCAGCCATGCGATCAATCCATGGCGCCCCTAGGATAGCATCCTCATGCTGGAGAGGAGAGATAAAGAAGTCTTCTTTGTCGACATAGCTTTGGACATGAAGCCTCAACTTCCCAATCAAGGGAGTAACAGATGCTTGCTGTCCCTTGAAAGCTGCATCAGCCATTACCATATCTCCCATCTCAAAAGCTTGAATGCCCAACTTGGTGGCCAACTCCATTGATATGAAGTTCAGAGTAGAGCCAGGGTCAAACAAGATGAAGGCATCATGCTCTCTTAACTTTCCCCAAGCATAGGAAAGTGATGATCCTTTGCAATGAGCATCCTCTTTTGGAGCTTCGATGGTGGAAGCCCTAGGAGTCTCATTGCAAGTATTCTTCTTAGGGGAGGAACAATAGCCATGTCCTTGCTCCCCACACTTGAAACACTTATGGTCCTTGTGAAAAGCTTCAAGCTCTTCAGGAGAGAGTTTGTTTTTACCTTTGTAAACTCCCTTCTCCTTGGACCAATTGTTGTTGTTGTTGGAAGAGACTTGGGAAGTAATTTGAACATTGGTTTTCCCCTTTGCATCATTTTTGTCCTTGTTTTCCATGGGCTTGACATTATATCTAGCCCCTTGATGGAAATTGATGCATGAAGCAACCATAGTGTGATAGATTACTTCGCTAATAGTACCAGGCCGTTGAGAGTTGATGTATTCAGCCATCTCTTCAGGTAATCCCGCACAGAATTGCTGCCTTTGCTCGGCAAAGTATATCTTTTGAAAGACAGTAGCCTTGAGATGTAAATCCCAAAACTTGTGTACGTACTTGTGGATAGACTAATGAGAGAGAAGCTTCAAGCTACGCCATTCAGTAAGCACTTTGCCTTTTGCATCGCTTGCAAGGAATTGCTTCATGATGGAAACTCGTAGAGTTTTCCATGTCTTTGGGGCTTCACCATTGCCACGAAGGCTAGCCCACCATTGACGAGCTGATTTTTGGACGTGCATAGCTACATGGTGCAACTTGGAGGACTCTGTGAAGCCCTCGTCTCCAAAGGCCGCATCAAATTAATGGACGAAGGCCAACACTTTGCTGGTAGCACCAAAGGTGACATCATAGGTGAGAAAAGAGATACTCTTTCCTCCCTCCTTATACTTCTTTAGCTTTTGTGACCTTCTCCATGCAGGAAATGATTAGTGATGTCCTCCTCTCTTGTATTATCTAGGAGAATAGCCATAACTTTCATCGGAAGAGGAGGAAGGTGAAGAAGAAGGAGAAGAGGGTGACCTCTTCCTAGCCCTTTTCTTCCTTTGTTTCCTCTCTTGCCTTTCAGAGTGATGAGGAGAAGGACTATGTGTTGATCTTTTCCTCTTGGGAGGAGTGGGCGATCGTCTAGACCATCGTCTTCGTGGAGCCACATCTTCAGAGGAACTTAAACTTTCATTGCTTTGTTGCTCTTTGGATTCCTCCTCTCGAATGGGAGAGAGTCTTCTTTTGGGGGTCTCTTCAAGAGGCCTCCTAAGCTCTCTCTCCTCTTGGAGAGGAAGGGAAATTCCATAAGCACGAATTTGTTGAGTAACATCGGCTTGCAAACCAGGGTTGCCCATAGCTTGCTGCAACCTAGTGAGACGAGATAATTCACAAACATGGGAGCATCATCATTAACACCTTCATGTGAAAAATCAAAGCTATCAATGTTCATTCTACTTCTTGATTATTTTCATCCATGTTAACAAAACTTATGTATGTACATAGTGTATGCTTTGGCAATTCAAAACCTTAGTTGCTAGTCCTCTTAGCCTTTGAAAATCCACTCTTAAGTATCTACACCCACAGCTTGAATTTGTTAATTATAGAGAGTAGAGGAGTAGGTCTAACATAGCAGAGTTGTCGAGGGCTAGCTCCTTTCGGACTTCTTATGGCTCAATAATGGTAAAGCCGTAGGCAAGTCTTAAAAGAATCCATTATTAAGTCCAAAGCTCCCGAGGTGTGCACCATCCCCCACATAGTGGGCTCAACAAAACCGATAATAGATCCCAGTTCCACTTACCCTAATATAATTAACAACATCAACCATTTATAGGCTACTTAAGGACATCTCTTCTTAAGCAAGAAACGAGAAACCAAATGCTCTGATACCAATGTAATGGAATTGGCCTATTTAATTTGAGAGTAGCGGAAATTAATGAGAGTACTTTTGAGAAATGACTTTGTGAGCATAGCGGGTGAACATGATTGAACATAGCAACATAATCATAGCAATTAGTTAACTTGGCATGAACAATACTTTTGCAAGAGAGAGAATTTAGAGACATGACAACAGTTGAGGACCGGATTTATGTGGAGGCGGTCCCCCCTCCAATAGGCATGTATTATGATTTCTCCCATTAAGAGAGACTTGTTACAATACAATCTTTGTGTTCTTTGTGACATAGGTGATGCAATGAAGATGGAAACCTTCATGCATCACAAACATAGCATAAACTTGAAGAAAGCTTTAACTATCCCAAGCCTCAGTCCGAAGACCTCAAACACCTTCGAAGGTGGAGAGAGCTAGCAGGGAATGAGGGTAGGGAAGGACAAGCAGGACAAGCACCTCGAGTTGGGTCGGGTTCCCGCGCCTCAAGCTCAACCCTAGCTTACTAAGTTCAAAGGACTTTTACACACATTATTGGAGGTCTTCAATGAAGCTAACCCTAAGGTCTTATGCTCCATTTGTTAGCCTTGCTCTTTGATAGACCATCTCTCATTTGGGCCCCTTTACCATTGGTCCCATGTTGAGATAGATCTATAAGCACATGTCTATATCTTAACACTTGTTCTTGTTTATTCTCCCACATTAAGTGATCAATTTAATATGAGAAAATCAGTTGGATTGGTTAGATATTAGATATTAGATTTTATGACAAACTTTTTCTCATAAATTATATCTTTTGCACGACTATGGCTTATCAAGGGCTTCAGCTGCTTCCCTACATTGGCTGCGGGATCAATGTTTTCCTTGTCCGGATAGACAGCATGTCTACAAAGAAAGAAATGCATAAGTCAAGGCAATACATACATAGACTGTCTAGTTCAGATACTAAAGAAAGATTGAACTCCTCACCTTAGTACTCAGATTCTTTTTTTAAGACCACCAGATCCAACCTAGATTCCATAGTTTCTTCTTTGCGCACGAGCACCCAAGCTCATATCTTTCATTGTAATGTTTGTACCTTTTCTCATAGAATCTGTAGTTTCTGTGTTAGGAAATAAGACGTAGATAAATAGATAATTGAGTAGATTACTTAATGGAGAGAGACAGATTTACATACACAAGATTATAGAGTAGAGAGAGAGAGAGAGAGAGAGAGAGTACACACGATATACGTGGTTCACCCAATGTGGGCTACGTCCCCGGGAAAGCAGCCACTCAATAGCTTTAGTACTTCAAAACAAGAAGTAGTTTACAAAGGGATTATACCCTTAATGGAGCTCCCGCCTTGCTTCACTCTCACCACCTCACACTCACCTTGTTGCATCAACTTCACCCCATAAAATGTGTGTAGAAATGGCCTCCTTTTATAGGCCAAAAGGGCTGCCCTCTCTTATGAGAGGCAGCCATGTGTAGCCGCCCTTGTGTGAATAAATCCAAATCGGACCCTCGAATCCGCCCTTGTGTAGACAAATCCGCTTTTGAATTCGGCCACCAGCCCCACCGGCCATTGACTTCCGACCACCGGCCACCGGCCATTGACTACTAACCACCGGCCAACCGATAGGTCATTTTCCAACCACTTTACAGCCACCGTCTGGCCATAATACTCCGACGAGGGAAAAAAAAGTCTCGGGGGCTTCCGCCCCCAAGGCCCCTAAAGTTGCCCTTGATTTTTGGCCGTTAAAATTTTGGTTTCTAGCGAGTGATTTTCCTTCATGCACGATGGCTTCTCCTCATAATGGGGGCCTTACAAATGTGCACTTTTACCACAGAAAATTACAAGGGTAAATTAGGCTCCATACTTAACAATCTCCCACTTGGAGACTGATCTCCAAACCAAACCTGTGTGACTGCTTTCCATCATGGCTTCTTATCGTTGAATTCCAATTGAAGATGAGCAAAAGCTCAACTTCTCCTTGTTGACCACCTTTGTAAACATGTCTGCAGGATTTTCACTTGTATGCACCTTTCCTAGCTTTAGCTGTCCCTCTTCCAAAAGAGTGCGTATGAAGTGATATCTCACCTCAATGTGCTTTGTCCTTGAATGAAAGGCTGAGTTCTTCACAAGATGAATAGCGCTTTGGCTATCATTGTACAAGACACAATTGTCTTATTTGAATCCAAGCTTTTCTAAGAATCTATGAAGCCACAGAATTTCTTTGCTTGCCTCCGTCATTGCTACATACTCTCCTTCCGTGGTAGAAAGTGAGACCACTTTCTGCAACTTTGAAGCCTAGCTTATTTCTGTGCCTCCAACTGTGAAAACATAGCCCGTAGTGCTCCTTCGAGTATCTTTGTCACCTTCCATATCTGCATCAGCATACCCTTGAAGAAAAATATCAGTTCCTCCAAAATACAAAGCAATTGTTATTGTTCCTTTTAGATACCTAAGTATCCACTTCATAGCTTTCCAATGCTCTTTACCTAGGTTGTCCATGAACCTACTCACAACTCCCACTGCATGTGCAATGTCTGGCCTTGTCCAGACCATAGCATACATTAGAGAACCTACCGCCGTAGCGTATGGAACTTTAGACATATAGGTTATCTCCTCTTGTGTCTTTGGACACATATCCTTCGTTAGTTTAAAGTGACCAGCCAAAGGTGTAGAAACTGGTCTTGATGTAATCCTCTTGAGATAGCTTTATTGTCTTCTTCGTCCTGTCCCTTGACATTTTCATACCAAGATCCTCTTTGCAGCACCTAAATCTTTCATTGAAAAAGATTTAGACAACTCCTCTTTTAGGTCTTTGATGTCCTGCATGTTAGCACTTGCAATCAACATGTCATCAACATACAACATTAGGATGATGAATTTCCCATCTCCCAAATTCTTCGTGTAGACGCAGTGATCCGAGTTGCATCTTGTGAATCCATGATCCAACATCCATCGATCAAACTTCAAGTACCATTGTCTTGATGCTTGCTTTAAACCATACAAGCTCTTCTTTAATCTGCAAACCATTTTCTCCTTACCTTTTACTTCATACCTCTTTGGTTGAAGCATGTAGATTTCCTCCTCTAAGTCACCATGAGGGAATGCCGTATTTACATCCATTCTCTCGAGATTTAGATCATGAGCATCCACAAGGCTTAAGACGCCCATTTGCTCGAGATTTACATCCATTTGCTTGAGATTTAGATCATGAGTAGCCACAAGGCTTAAGACAAGCCTAATTGAGTTCATTCTTAAAACAGGAGAAAATATTTCATTGAAGTCAATACCTTTCTTTTGAGAAAACCCTTTTACCACAAGCCTAGACTTGTACCTTTTCTTCCCACCTTCTTCTTCCTTCACCTTGTACACCCATTTGTTTTGAAGTGCCCGCTTACCTTAAGGCAACTCAACCAACTCCCATGTTTGGTTGCGATGTAGTGAGTCCTTCTCCACTTACATGCTCTTCGTCCATTCTTCTTTGGATTCATGTTGCATAGTTTCTTCGTATGATTTCGGCTCTCCAGAATCTGAGATCAAGAGATGGTTGAAGGAAGGAACAAACCTTTCTGGAGGTCTACTTGCTCTTGTAGATCTTCGAGGAATAGGTTGAGGCTCCTCATTTGGTTGACGTTGTTGCACATTGTCACCGTTTGCGGTCCTTGAGTCTTCACCGTCCTCAAGCTCCATGTACTCATCACCTATTTCTTTTGTTTGTTTTCTTTCCAAGTAATCTTTGTACATATTTTGTTCGTTAAAAATTACATCACTACTCCTTAAGATTTTACCATCTTCAGGATTCCATAGGCGCTACCCAAAGTCACCTTCTCCATAGCCAATGAAGAAAAACTTTTTGGACTTTGCATCTAGCTTTGATCTGAGGCTTCTATCTATGTGCATGAAAGCCTCACACCCAAACACTTTGAGAAATGCATAATTCACCGGTTTACCTGTCCATGCCTCTTCTGGAACTTCCTCATCCAATGCCGTTGAGGGTGACTGATTGATTAAGTACACAGACGTACTTACAGCTTCTGCCCAAAGCTCAAGCGGTAGGCCTGCATGTAGCCGCATGCTTTGTGCTCGCTCCATGATTGTCTTGTTCATCCTTTCCAAAAGCTTGGCTGCAATATTCGCCTCCATTGTCGGATCTGAGGCATTTAACCTTGGTACCTGTTTCATTCTCCACAAAGGCTTTCCACCTTTGAAATATGGAAAATACATTGGATTTATTCTTCATGACATAAACCCATGTTTTTCTAGTCGCATCGTCTATGAATGTTACATAGTACAATGAGCCACCAAGTGATGGTGTACTTGCAGGACCCCAAACATCAGAATGAACCAACTCAAGTTTTTTATTTTTTCTTTCATTTCTTGATTTTTGAAAATTTACCCTCTTTTGTTTACCATAAACACAATCTTCACAGAACTCTAAGTCCACTTCTTTCAAACTTGGTAGAAGCTTCTTTGTTTGAAGGATTTGCGTTCCTTTAGCACTCATATGCCCAAGCCGGTAGTGCCACACTGCATTGTCAACTTCTGTAGTTGCTGCACAAGCTGAAGGTTGCGTGCTAACAGTACACAAGTAAAGTGTACCGACCTTTTCTCCTTTGGCAACCACCAAAGATCCCTTTGAGATCTTCCACCGTTTGTTTCCGAATGCAATGTTGTGACCTTCATCGTCCAATTGTCCTATAGAGATCAAATTTTTGCGAAGAGAAGGAACATGCCTAACATCTTTAAGCTTCCATTCATTTCCGTTAGCAGTTTTGATAGAAACTGTACCTTTGCCAAAAATCTCACAAGCTTCATCATCTCCCAAGTATACATACCCAAAATTACCTTTGGTGTAGTCTTGGAAATTTTGCTTGTGTGGTGTCGCATGGAATGAAGCCCCGGACTTTACTATCCAGGAATTAAACACATTGTCTAATGAGAGAATTAGATCATCTTGCTCTACTTTACCTACCACATTGGTCTCCAATGTTGGCTTGTTGTCTTGAGACTTTGTCTCCTTCTTCTTCTTGGACCAGCAATCCTTCTTGACGTGGCCCTTCTTGCCGCACTTCCAACATTCAAGAACTGACTTTGTGCGTGACTTGCTCCGCCTTGAGCGATCACGACCCTTTTGGTTTTTGAACCTCTCCTTAGGCCTTCCTCTTGTTTCTACTGATAGTGCAGCACTTGATGATTCTCTTGTGCTTCTCCTTCGTATTTCCTCGCTTATGAGAACACCCACAACATCATCAAACTTAAGAGTATTTGTGCCAGAAACAGAATTACTTACAGCCATCACAAGGCTGTCCTAACTATCTAGTAGAGATGATAGTATAAAAAAAGCTCTCACTTTGTCATCGAAATTGATTTTCACCGATCGAAGTTGACTTATGTTTGTGTTAAAGTCATTTAGGTGTTTTGCAACTGAACCATTCTCTGCCATCTTTAGATTGAACAAGCGCTTCATAAGAAATACCTTATTGGATGCCGACGGTTTCTCGTAGAAGTCATCAAGTGACTTCATCAAGTCCTCCGTGGTCTTCATCTCCGAAACATTGAAGGCCACCATTGATGTTAAGCTTAACCGGATTGTTCCCAGTGCCTTTCGATCAAGGACAATCCATGCTTCATCTGGCATCGTTGCGGGCTTCTTTGCAAGACCGCCTAGTGGCAAATAGAGGTCCTTCTGGTAGAGATAGTCTTCAATCTGCATCTTCCAATGTTGGTAGTTTTTTCCATTGAACTTCTCAATCTTGAGCTTCCCTTCCTCCGCCATAAGTCCCACTCAATTCAAGGAATCCTTTCCTTGAGATAACTTAGCTACGAGCAAACCTTGCTCTGATACCAATTGCTAGGAAATAAGACGTAGCTAAATAGATAATTGAGTAGATTACTTAATGGAGAGAGACAGATTTACATACACAAGATTATAGAGTAGAGAGAGAGACAGAGAGAGTACACACGATATACGTGGTTCACCCAATGTGGGCTATGTCCACGGGAAAGCAGCCCCTCAATGGCTTTAGTACTTCAAAACAAGAAGTAGTTTACAAAGGGATTATACCCTTATTGGAGCTCCCACCTTGCTTCACTCTCACCACCTCACACTCACCTTGTTGCATCAACTTCACCCCATAAAATGTGTGTAGAAATGGCCTTCTTTTATAGGCCAAAAGGGTTGCCCTCTCTTATGAGAGGCAGCCATGTGTAGCCGCCCTTGTGTGAATAAGTCCAAATCGGACCCTCCAATCTGCCCATGTGTGGCCGCCCTTGTGTAGACAAATCCGCTTTTAAATTTGGCCACCAGCCCCACCGGCCATTGACTTCCGACCACCGGCCAACCGATAGGTCATTTTCCGACCACTTTCCGACCATCGTCCGGCCATAATATTCCGGCGAGGGAAAAAAAAATTATGTTAACCCTCACGGCTCACGGACACCCCATCACCTACGACGGACGTGTATTATGTATTTGGTAGAGTCAGGTACCGGGCTTGTCGGACCAATAGGAAAAGTGTAAGAGTGATCGCCGATGAGAGGCGCACTCGAACTGGGACATTCAAGGGATTAGTTGGCTAAGCATGGGCACCCAAGTGTGAATGGGGTGAGCTCATATAAAAGCCAACTAAACCTAAAATTCACTCATTCTCTCATTTGTGCAATAGAAGAGTGCTCTTGCTCCATCTCCATCTCCATCTTCTTCTTCTTCACCTCCTCGTGTGTGTGTGTATGTGAGAGAGAGAGAGAGAGGGAGAGTGTGTGTGAGATCGAGCATTACGAAGGCACGACGGCGGCGAAGCGGTTGAGCACGGCACGACTGCGGCTTCTTCTTCATCGCAGCGAGGAATCCTCCACGGCAGGAGCATAGAGCGGTGAGTGACACACCATTGCCCTCTTTTGAGCTTGCCAGATTAGTCTTGTTGTGTGCTTGGAGCCATTTGTGGATCGCACACGGTGTATCGGCAAGTCCCTTGCTTCGACAGTGCGGCAAGGAGCGCACATTTTTGGCACCGTTGCCGGGGAATTGCCCTGCACTAAGCCCAAGAGGCACTTTGTGCTTCTCCTATGAGTTGTTTGTAGTAGGAAAGAAGAGGAAGAGGAAGAGGAATGAGTTGTTTTTCTGTATGTTGTTAATTTCTGTGTTGTCTGCAAGTTCTGTGATTTCTACATAATGTTGTGTTTTCTGTTTGCACACAGTCTTTGCACAATTAGTAGTCGTTAGCTTGGTTGCAGTGAATGAATAAGTAGGAAGGCAGTTAGCAATTTCTGTTTGCACACAGTTCTGCACACAGTTTTCTGTCAAGGTTTGGCTGCACACAGTGTTTGCACACAGTGTTTGCACAGCAGGTAGTGAGAGAGGAAGTAGGTGGACAGTTAGCTCACTGTCAACAAGCAGTTAACAGATTAGTTAGTAGATTAGTTAGTGGTTAGCAGCACAGTTAGTAAGTAGATAAGGTAGTGAGCTGTCTGTGAGCTGTTGACTGGAGGTTAGGTAGGTGAGAGTGTGTGGCCAAGAAAGGGTCACCAAATCCGCGCGCGTTCATCGCCAAAATATATATATATATATATATATATATATAAACTGAAAATATTTAAGCGTGAGTGACTGGGGGGCTGCACTAAAATTTTGATCGGGATCATTTCCCCAAGCCCAAGCCTCAGTCCTCAGTCTTATGATATATACTAGACTCACTCTTATATATATACCCTACCCCCTCAAGAGGGAATGAGAGCATGTGGGGCAAGTCTTCCACTCTCCTCCCTTCTCTTCCCACTTGCACCCTTAGACTTTCTAATTCGGGCCTAGTTCCCTACTAGAAATTGACGGTTTTAGGGATTTTGAGGGCATAAAGTGACCAAACGGAGGGCTGTAAAGCACGGCACGTCCCTCTGACCGAGACGCTCGTCTTGAGCTATCATACGTTCTATTCTATAGCTGGGTCAGAAAAAAAGGACCAAAAAATCAAAAAATAAGAAAAGACTTGGGTTGCAAAACACCCAAAATTACTAGGTGAGCAGCCTTCACGTGCCCTCACTGACACTTCTAGGGGATCCAAGTCATATGAACCTACGCTCTGGACGAGTGTTAGAGCACGAGCATATTGGTAGTGCCTCCATTTACGCGGGCACCCATTATTCCTCCACCCTAGGTTCTGGACCTTCGGCCGGGACTCAAGGTAGCGCAACCCAAGATGCTCATATCGCGTCTAGTGATTCTTTCTCTGACTACGAAGTCATGGAGGGGTATCCTACACAAAACCCTGATAGTTCAAGTCAAGACATGCATGCCATGGGCCCACGGCCCGGGTCCAGCGTGTTTAGCCGCTTAAAAGAGACCCTTAGTAGAGCTACTTGCTCCGAACATGCGGTTAATGAAATAAATGAAGGGAGTGGGGAAGTAAATTCGTCATTCATGCCTAAAATGGACCCTATGCTTCTTGAGAGTGTGCATGTGAATGTTCCATCCACTGCACCTCCGGATCCTTTAGGACTATCTCCCTCTGAGGTTTTACTACCCGATGGTAGGAGTCTCGCCGAAGTACAAGAGATCGAACGCTATATGCAAGCAACAAGGGAGAGGGAAATTGAGAACCTACGAAGGCTAGAACAAAGTCGAGCCCTGAAAGCAAAGGCTCCTATGACAACAATCATGCCAGCCGAGCAACCGAGTGCTCCCAAGGTAGCAGTCATGGAGGGGCAAGCTATGGGGAGCAATAATGCTTCCACTTCAAGGGAAACCTCCAGCACGCCAGGCCTAGATGGGATATTCCTAAACGAAAATTGGGAGTATGACCTACAAGAAGAAGATTTAATTGATCGGTACACAGGACACACCTATCATGTGGGTTGGTTAGATGTTCTACAATCCACATCGGGTGCTACTAGCATAGATGAGCAACAACAGAAAGTCTGTGATGTCCTCCATAGGATTGTCGAGTCAGATAGACAGAACACAGGGATCAACATGCCTTCAACAGGCCTAATGATATTCTTGGATACGGGAAAGGCCAACCAACCAACCCTGTCACAAATGGAGACTCCCTCAGTGAGCCCCATTGATCCTCCATATGTTGTTTCACCAGGAGCCTCAGTACAATCTGAGCCCACTAGTGACAGCTTTACCTTCCCAAATCTAGCTCATCTTTCTCTTAATGACACTACGGCTACCATGCATATCCCAATGGTGAGCATGACAAGAAGTACACCATGGAGTTCATTTGTTAATATTGCGTCGATGCCTAGTAGCACAGTGCCCCCAACTATACCTACATGTATGTATCAATCATGTGCACCTGTCGTACCTCAGCCTCATGTAGCTCCTACACCTCCGATTATTCCAAGAGCTTACAATCCACAATGGAATTATCCAAGCTCTTATGCAAGTGGATCCATGCCATTTAATAATAACATGCCATATCAGGCATCCCCTATGCCTAGGGCCACGCCTGTAAACTTTGGACCACCGTCTGGTACACCACCATACGAAATTTGGGACCCAAGAGCCGCGCGTATGCCAAGGCCAAGGCCACCTCCCATCTCACATGTGGTTCCAGGAGCACATACACCCATTATACCTGCTCAAATAGGAGATTTGGCAGCATTTGCTCAAACTATCGGTCGCTCTATTGCGGAAAACATGCGTAGTGCACTTGATAGAGAGCCTAGGAGCAAGGCAGTTCAAGTAGATAAGCTCACACAGAAATTCAATGGAGACGGAGATGCTAGAAAGCATATGGAAGTCTTTGAACATGTGTGCGATTCCTTGGAAGAGCACAATGAGCTACATAAGTGTAAGGCTTTGAGTTTGACCCTAAGCGGAAAGGCTGGAGATTGGTATAGAACCTTAAGAGTAGAAGAAAAAACGATCTACTCTACTCTTAGGAGACTGTTCTTAAAAGAATACATACAAGAGGGAGTACTTTGGGGTGTAGCCTCAGCTCCAGAAAGCCCAACGAGAAGAAGGTGAATCTGTGAGAGACTTCATTAGTCGCCTAAAGAATTTGAATTCTCGATGCAATCCAAACGAGCGATTCAACAACAACCAATTGCTCGATCGATTCATTAGGGGACTACAACATGAAAGTATTTATAATGGCCTAGTCATTAGAGGTATCACTACTTGGGAAGCAGTCACTATGAATGCAATCCAATTGGAGGATAATTTAATGATTGCACGAGAAAGAGTGTCTGCCGAGCCAAAGTCTAGTAGCTTGCAAGCATCAGGGCATGAGCCAATGAAGATAAAGCCAATCGTGAAAGAGCAAACGATATCTGAGATGACTTTGGCAGATCTCACCAAGGCCATCCAAGAAAGCCTTAGGGGTAATCGTGCTCCACAAAACACTCATATGTATACAAGAAGGGAGCAACAATGGTGCTCAATTTTCTTGGGCCCACATACTACGAGTGAATGCCCTACTTTCAGAGTAAAGTTTAACGGGACTTGTAACGCGTGTGGTAGGTATGGCCATCAAGCGAAGGATTGCCTAATGCTTAAACGCATCATGGAAAATAGACCGCCTATAGCTTGGGCAAACTCACCTCGAGTTCCTGAATTGATGCCTACCCCACCCATGGAGCAACAGTTGCCATTACAGCACATGGTCCCTAGAACCCAAAATGTGGTCCAAACCCCCTCCTGTGCTAGGACCGCAACCCCCTCATCCAAGAGTTACACCTATGAACCAAATAGGTTGCGAGTCATCTAGTACTTATGTAGATTGCGAAGAGGACATAGACTCTAGTATCACCTATGGAGTCGACATGCTTGAGGAGTGTCCCATGTACTATATGGGGACAAATCAAACCGGTAATATCAAGCTACTGTGCTAGCAGCAAGAGGCCAAAACATTAATAGTTTTGCCAGGAGACCACCTCTTCAGTGCTACGCATGTGGTGGACCACATCGAGTAGCTGAGTGCCCCATTAGAATGCAAAAGAATGCCGCACTAATGCAAACAAGTCAAGGGAGTGCATTGGCAATGCCAATACTCACTTGTAATCGTTGTGGCATAGATCATTTGATCGCACAGTGTCCTAACAATCCAAACGCTCCGAAAATCACACCATTGAACATAATAGAGATTGTTGATGGGACACCACCAACTATAAACATAGCACCAGTGAATGCACTCACACGGTCGATGCTCCAAAAGAAAAATTACATCCTCGAAGAGAGAGATGCTGCATCCATTGGCCGACCGAGAAAGAAGAAAACACGAAGAAAGAAATCCCTTAATGCTTCTAGCTCAAAACCTAGTTCAAAGACTAACATAGGGACAGGAGAGGATCCCGTGTATATGAATGACCCTGAGGATGACTCAGATTCGATAGAGACCACGGAGACCAAAACTGTTACTACAAAGGAAAAAGCCAGTGAGGAGGATCACGAGAGGGAATTACGACGAACACCAAAAGAGTATTCAAAGTTAAACTACCCAGTTGCGAACCCCCAAGATAAGCCACGAGAGACAAAAAATGAGGATTGCAAGAGAAAGATTGGAACCTATCCAAACCCAACACTGGAAATTGAACGAGTCCAACAACTGAGGGGTTTGGTGGAAGAAACTCAACGAACATTAGAACCTGAACCCAAACATATCTAGATGTCGGACACAGCGTTTCCCACACAAGTTCAACCTCACAAGAACTATAGGCCGTTAGTTATACCCAGTATCATTCGGGAAGAGAGTGAGGGTAGGACATCTGAAAGTGGACTCACACCTTTCCTACTAGAGAGAATGTTTGGTGAGGGAATGCCCGACCCCCTTGAGGAAGTGGAGATTCCATCTTCACCATTCTCTTGTCAGGGTCCTACGTCCCACAAGATGCCATTAAATGGTGCCAAATTGATGGATTTCATGTCTTTAGAAGTTAAAACCACCATCATGTCCAAACTATATAAAGACCCCGAGCTAGTCTCAGCTCTTCGAGCCTTCCTCAATGGAGAATTACAGGCCGGATTACCACAGTTTGCACATATGAACAAACCTGACTCGGTAATGAATGATGAGGAACATTTAGCACCACCATCTGACCTAGCGGGACATGAATCTGTAATTGAAGTACCCGTTAACAAGTTGGGGCAATACTTTGAAGGTGATGAATCTAATGCTACTCTGCCAATCAATACTAAAGGATTAACTGTAAAGGGAGTCCTGGACGGTGGTGCGAGAGTCAGCATGGTGACAAAGAGTTGTTGGGAGTCTATGGGGCGACCTCACCTTGAAGCCACAAGCGTAGTGGTAAAAATGGCTAATGGATCTATTGTTACGCCTATTGGAATGCTTAAGGATCTCAGGATCAAGGTCTTGGGACACAAGGTAAGGCAGACTTTCATTGTTATGGATTTTTCCAAGCATCCTATGTCATTTGAGATGATCTTAGGGCATCCATTCATGAGGGAAGAAAAAATGGTGCATGATTGGTCCAAAAACCACGTCTACTTACAGTTCCAAGACTCTGTCATTCGAGTTGATCTTTTAAGTGGTCGAACGCATCCTCTAGGAAATAAATTCATCATTGATAATCGATCAGACACAACAATTCACTCAGCTCCATTACAGTATTGTTACACGTGTAACGAAGACACGGATATTGGGGAGAAATCTCCTTATATGGATATCCTACCCGGAATGGCTGAGTCAGACAATGTCGATTGGGTACACCTAGCGGCAACTATAGATACATGGGGAGCTAGAGGAACAACCTGGGTAATACCAAATGGGGAAGAGATACCACACATTGCACCAGTAAACATGTTAGGTGTAGCGCATGTAACATCCGATGATAAGAAAGAGGCACACCTACCTGAGAGTGAAACCGATGATTTCTCAAAGGCTTCAGGCCAATACACATCAGAAACCGAATCTCAGGGAGAAATGGATTCAGAACCTGAGGAAACATCGAGTGAGCCAAGTATAAAAACTGAACACTCAAGGTCTAGTACGACCATCTATGGTAATTTATATGAGAGTGAAGAAGATACAAGCGAAGACCTATCAAGCGAGTCGAGTTCAAACATTTACCAAAATCAAAACCTTAACAAGAAAGAAAGGTCATATAAGAGACGACGATATCGAGCAAATGTGAGAGCTAGGATAAACAAGGAAAGATCTACTGCAGAATGGCTTAGCTATCTAGGGGCATGTGATGCTCATCGAAAGCTAGTAGACAATTGGGGTGAACATCTCCAGAGTGTCATGTGGTGCAGCCCGTGACCCATTGAACTCGCTCAATTGGAGGTTACAGAGCCGAAATTGAGTCGAACTATAAGAAGACGTCAAAACCGAGAGTTAGCACAACAACAAAAGGAGGCAGAACTAAAAGAAAGGTCTCCGTCAGGACAAGAGCCTGCTGACTTACATACGGCTCCTGAACATTTTAAATCTTATACCACAGGGGAGCGAAAGGTTGTGTATGCCAAAGCCTAACGAATACCTACCAAAGGAAGCAGTGGAGTCTATGATGGTCCAGCGGTAGTTAAAGAGATAGAATTAGCAGAACCAGGTGAGGAGTCTAAACCAGTCTTTATTGCTCAAGACCTTACCGAAACTGAAGAGGTTGTACTTAAGGAGCTCCTCAAGGAATACAAGGATATCTTTGCTTGGACATATCATGACATGAAGGGCGTTCCACCTTCTGTGGTGCAACATACAATTCCCATGATCAACACTGCTAAACCCGTCCAGCAACGACCCTATCCAATGAATCCTAAGTACGCCAAAATTGTACAAGAGGAGATTGAAAAACTTATCCAATGTGGATTCATATACCCTATTGAGCACTCAGAATGGGTTTCTCCAATAGTCATTGTGCCAAAAAAGAATGGGAAACTAAGAGTGTGCGTGGACCTCAAGAAAGTTAATGCAGCCACTAGGAGAGATCATTATCCCTTGCCATATTCAGAACATGTGCTTGAAAGAGTTGCGGGCAAGGAAGCTTATAGCTTTTTAGATGGGTACTCTAGTTACAATCAAATCACAATTGCATTAGAGGACCAAGCTAAAACTTCTTTTATCACAAAGTCTGGAGTGTTTGCCTTTCGTGTTATGGCTTTTGGCTTAACGAATGCCTCTGCTACATTCCAACGATTAATAAACACTGCGTTTAAAGAATTTCTAAGGGAGTTTTGTGAATCTTTCCTAGACGACCTTTGTGTTTATTCTTCTTGGGAGAAGCATTTGTTATATCTACGAAAAATATTTGAAAGGTGCAGATTTTATCGCATCTCATTGAACCCTTTCAAATGCCAATTTTGGGTTAAGCATGGAGTCATTCTAGGGCATATAGTGTCCAAGAATGGGATATCCACAGATGAGAGTAAGATTAAAGCCATTGCCGATTTGCCACCACCTACGAACTATAAAGGAGTTCAAAGATTTATGGGCCATGTTGGTTATTATCGAAGATTTATTTTAAACTTTGCCGAGATAGCGCGTCCATTGTACAAGCTTCTTATCGAGTTTCACTGGACGGAAGAATGTCATCAATCTTATGAGTTATTAAAGAAGGCCCTAACAAGTGCTCCAATCCTGCGAACACCTGATTGGAATGTACCTTTTCATGTGCATATTGATGTATCAAATTTTGCTATTGGGTGTGTTCTAACTCAACCAGGAGAACATAAATTGGACTACCTTATTAGCTTTGCAAGTCACCAATTAAATGATGCCGAGATGAACTACACTACTACAGAGCGCGAAGGTTTAGCTATGATTTACGCAGTAAATAAATTTCGCTATTACCTTCTTGCTACCAAGTTTGTGTTTTATGTTGATCATCAAGCATTGCTATATTTGGTAAACAAGCCGTGTTCCACAGGTCGAATTGCACGATGGTTGTTAATTCTTCTTGAGTTTGACTTCACCGTTGTTGTGAGGCCTGGGAGGAAACATGTCATGGCGGATCATTTATCTCGTATCCCTAATGGCGAAGCTCCTACAAGGGTTGATGATGAATTGCCTAATACTCCTTTGTTCATTGTTGAGACAATGCCTGAATGGAGTGAAAAGATTGTTAACTTCTTAGTTAATGGTTTTCCACCCAAAGAAATGCGAAAAGATATAGCTCAAAAATTAATCAAGGAATGCGAACCCTATTGCTTACTGGCTGGAACTCTCTATAAGAGAGGAAAAGATGATGTTCTTAGACGTTGTGCCCGCGAGGATGAGTATTTATATATTCTACAAGAGGCACACATGGGTGTAGCTGGTGGTCACTTTTCAGGAAACTTGACTGCCCGAAAGATCTTACAGTCAGGCTATTGGTGGCCCACTCTGTTTAAGGATGCATCACTTTTTGCAAAGGGATGTGATGAATGCCAACGCTTCAACATCACATCAAGGTAACCCAACCATTTGAAAAGTGGGGCTTGGACTTTGTAGGACCGATTAGTCCGGTTGCACGTAACACACAATCACGATATATCATTGTCGCTACCGACTATGTGACCAAATGGGCTGAAGCAAAAGCAACACGAAAGACGGATGCAAAAACAACAGCTAAGTTCCTCTTTGAGAACATTATCACACGTTTTGGATGCCCCTTTGAACTTGTGAGTGACAATGGAACTCATTTTATAAATGAAGTAATAAAAGAACTCACATCAAACTTTATGATATCTCACCACAAGTCTACACCCTATTATCCCCAAGCAAATGACCAAGCTGAGAGTACCAACAAAACTCTCATCTCCATTTTGACAAAGACAGTTGAGGATCATCGCACTGATTGGGACCTAAAGCTTACATCAGCTTTATGGGCTTATCGTACTGCGTATAAAGTTGCTATTAATTGCACACCGTTTAAGATGGTGTATGGCCAAGAAGCAGTTATGCCATGGGAGTTTGTCATTCCTAGTCTTCGAGTAGCTTCTCAAGAAGGTTGGGATGGTAACCCCTTAGTGGAACGATTATATATCCTGGAAAGTCTAGATGAAGAGAGGCAATTAGCTGTGCGAAATGCTCTAGTGGAGAAGGATAGGAGAAAGAAGTGGTTTGATAGCCATTTAAAGGATAAAGACATCAAGGTTGGTGATAAAGTTCTTATGTACGGGGTACGTAATGAAAAGAAGAAATTGAAATACGTTGGTAAGGGACCATATCGAGTGTGTGAAATTACCCCGCAAGGTACCATTCGTGTGGAGACTCTAGATGGAGTTGAAACCATTGGATTCCTTAATGGGAGTAAATTCAAAAGATATTATGATCCTCTAAGCCAGGAAGAGTTGCAAGCCATCCATCAAAAGAAGGCTACCAAGGAACAAGCAGAGATTTAAAAAATCCAAGCAAGAGTTGAGGCTCGAGAATGACAACAACGTCTTAGACGCCAACGAGAGGCTAATCTGGGAATCACGCAACCATTTTTCGAGGACACAGATTACGACTCATTAGAATCTGAGCCACCCCTACGATACCCAATTGAGCTAAATAGCCCCTATGGAAAAGTACTATACAATGCCTTATTAGATACGGGAGCTAAACACAATTTGTTATCCTATGGAGTTTGGTGTCAATTAGGGAAACCGACCCTATCCCCGAGTACGATGCAAGTCAAGGGCATTAATAAAAAGAAAATTGCTATTCTTGGAGTCCTTCAGAGCCCTGTTGTCTATGACAATGGAAGCATAGTGCAGAGGTTTCTAGTCATGCCCGCGGGAGCTATGGAAGGCAACGTAAACCTGGGACGCACGTGGATGTTAGCAACCAAATGCACTATTGATTGGGATATTGTTAGTGTCACGACGCGACCACTAACTCTTACCCCTATCATTCAAGCAAAGTCACCTACGTTGCAAACTCTAGCAAAGTTGAAGGATAGCCAACATTCACAAGCCAAGGTGGTTAACTCATCTTTGCCAGCTACCCATGAACCTAGCACTTCAACACTTGTAGTTGCAGCAAGCAGTAATATTGCAAGTACTCATCCACGACCTAAGAGTACATATCAATGGGTCCCCAAGGCCTTACTTCCAACTACCTCAACCCTCCCATCCATTCCAAGAAAAAATTTCCTGGGAAAACCAAGAGCGCGCCCTAGGAGAGTCAAGAACAAATCACGATGGATTCCAAAACAACTATTAGAAGCCCAAGGCTACTATGATGGAAATGAGAAAATTTGGGTACCTAAACGTAAAATGTGTCCTTCCCTATCGACAACAAACCCATATGAGTCGAACAGTGTAACGCTAAAGCCAATGGTAGACCGTGGGAAGGGAAAGATCACAGAATGCTACACACCTAGTCCAGAGCTAGTTTGGGCTCCAAGGAAAAACCAATTTATTCCACCTAGCTCAGGAAGGGGGGAGTTCCATGAAGCTTCTAGCTCCTCATGTAATACATCCATAGAGGTAAAAGCTTCTACACAGCCTCCATCTATAGTAATGGACCTCCATGAAGCTACAAAAGAATCCACACCTCCCAGTGTTCAAGAATCACCTGATGAACCACTTCAAGTTCGATCCTGGGAGAGTACCTTACCACCCTTGCAACTTGACGAGACACCTAGGGTAATAGAAAACTACTGGCAAAAATCCTCAGCTATTACCAACTGGAACAATTGGTTTCAAAGGGTGACGACATCATTTCAAACGGTATGATCTACCCAAGGAAGGGGGGAGTGTTTGTGGACATCCGTTATTCACTTGCTTCCCTCTCAACCTTTCTCCCTGACCTCTTAATCTCCAATCTTAGGGAATGTATATATAAAGCCTTATACTCACAAAAACAAGATAAAAAAGTAAAGAGCAAGAGCCATAACACAAATCATAAAAACAAATTATGCACAAGAACACGACCCTTGTAATATTTGCACTCTAACCATCATCTATTTGCGTGTACAGATATGGCTAGTACGCTAGAGTCATCCACTCCTGCCTTGGGTGAGAGGTACCCTCGTTACTTTTCACAAATATTTCACATGGTCTTTCCACTGCTTGCATGTGAATGGGATTTGATAGGTACGCTAGCATGTGAGAGGAATTTTGAGGAGTTAGAATGGCTGATACGTCTCTTGACCACGTTTGATACATACTTAGTAGAGAGCGTTTCTCCCATTGCGCAAGCCTACCCTTTTGACCAAGATGACTATAGACGTCTAGTGACCTTCTTAGTAAACATGGGCACCTATGATGAAGAAGAAAATTTACACGACTACACGGATGGAACATATGGTCTCATGGATGATGACTTTGTTTATCTCGACGACGACGATAGGGGTTTAGCCTTAGGGTTTCCCCCCAACCTCTACAATATCCTATCCCCTTGACTCTCTAGGGGGAGTGCAAATAATTAGGTTAGAATTCCTTATGTTTTTTGTTCTGTTCAATAAGTGTTGGTACCTTTTTCCACTAATGTGCCTCTTGTAGGTATTCCTTTTGTTTCCTAGTGTGTACAGGAGCGTGTTGCTATTGGTAGGATTTGGACCTTCATGGAATCTTTATCTCGACTCACTCTTCAAATCAAGCGCGACCATCGACCAAACAGGTGTTTCTTGTCCATTAGCATTGCCCCTTATCTTTTTTGCATCTATGATTGTCAGCTTTCATTGTGATTGGTAGCCTAATATCCAGCACCTTTGCTTAATAACGAACATTTAATTCAATGTAATTTTTCGTCATAATCACTTGTCTAGGTTTAAAACTCAAGCAGTTCGACTAAGCTAAATTGACCAAGTTAGGTGTTAGAGATCTCCTCTTAATACCATGGGGAATGCCTTTCTAATAATCAATGGTTACTTAGGTTCTTAATCCGATTTAGGTTCTTAATCAATGGTTACTTAGGTTCTTAATCCGATTTAGGCAGCATTGTGTGAAATGTACTAGGGCTTTCTAGTGGGCTTGACCCTATTGACCTTTCGCTTAAGTATTATAAAGGGAGTTTACTAGTGTGATGAGCCTGAGGAGGTGTATCAATGTTATATGACCCCCCCAAAGTTACAAAATTAAAATGCTAAAAATGAACAAACAAAAAATCAAAGTGCCACACTGTAAAATCTTAAGCTGGAAGAGAAATCTCAGCTTGATTTGGTACTTCACTCACATGTATTTCCTATGGTACTAGAGCCCTAGAGGTTCCCAGTATGGGCGCTTTTACTTGAAAAGCAAAAAACCCAAGGCATACAAAATAAGCACACACATCAAAATTGAATCACTGTGAAAAGACTTTGGGGGATCAAACAAAAAGTAATCAGTCAGGCGATGATTTCATGAGAAATTCCTTTTATGGTAGCTTAACTACAAGGTCTTCTAGATATAGCCTCTAGTCATCCCTCGAACATGAATACTTGGCTCTCGCGATTAAACAACTTAATTGACCACAGAAAATGAAGAAGCTTACCCATGGTATTAATATTCGATCTCTAGTGCCTTTCGACCGACAAATTAGCGACCCCAGACTTGTTTAATTTTTTACCTTTACATCTGTTTATGCATTTGATTACATTGCAATTTAATGTTCATTGCTAACAAATTGTTTGAAATTCTTTTACCAATCAAATTGTCTACCTAAAACTGCATATGCTTTTTAATCACTTATGAGAATGCAATTGCTGTGCCAATGTTGTTTGATTTTGCAGTGACTGAAGAAGGCTAAGGACATTCATCTCAAATGCTCTTCCACCTCGACGAACGAGCTTCAACTCAATAGCTTTCGAGGACGGAATCTATATCAGGAAGGGGGGCATGTGAACCCTCACGGCTCACGGACACCCCATCACCTACGACGGACGTGTATTATGTATTTGGTAGAGTCAGGTACCGGGCTTGTCGGACCAATAGGAAAAGGGTAAGAGTGATCGCCGATGAGAGGCGCACTTGAACTGGGACATTCAAGGGATTAGTTGGCTAAGCATGGGCGCCCAAGTGTGAATGGGGTGAGCTCATATAAAAGCCAACTAAACCTAAAATTCACTCATTCTCTCATTTGTGCAATAGAAGAGTGCTCTTGCTTCATCTCCATCTCCATCTTCTTCTTCTTCACCTCCTCGTGTGTGTGTGTGTGTGTGTGTGTGTGTGTGTGTGTGTGTGTGTGTGTGTGTGAGAGAGAGAGAGAGAGAGGGAGAGTGTGTGTGCGATCAAGCATTATGAAGGCACGACGACGACGAAGCGATTGAGCGCGGCACGACTGCAGCTTCTTCTTCATCGTGGCGAGGAATCCTCCACGACAGGAGCATAGAGCGGTGAGTGACACACCATTGCCCTCTTTTGAGCTTGCTAGATTAGTCTTGTTGTGTGCTTGGAGCCATTTGTGGCTCGCACACGGTGTATCGGCAAGTCCCTTGCTTCGACAGTGCGGCAAGGAGCGCACATTGCTCCAAGCACACAACAGGACTAATCTAGCAAGCTCAAAAGAGGGCAATGGTGTGTCACTCACCGCTCTATGCTTCTGCCGTGGAGGATTCCTCGCTGCGATGAAGAAGAAGCTGCAGTCGTGCCGCGCTCAACCTCTTCGCCGCCGTTGTGCCTTCGTAATGCTCGATCGCACACACACACTCTCCCTCTCTCTCTCTCACACACACACATACACACACACACACGAGGAGGTGAAGAAGAAGAAGATGGAGATGGAGATGGAGATGGAGTAAGAGCACTCTTCTATTGCACAAATGAGAGAATGAGTGAATTTTAGGTTTAGTTGGCTTTTATATGAGCTCACCCCATTCACACTTGGGCGCCCATGCTTAGCCCACTAATCCCTTGAATGTCCCAGTTCGAGTGCGCCTCTCATCGGCGATCACTCTTACCCTTTTCCTATTGGTCCGACAAGCCCGGTACCTGACTCTACCAAATACATAATACAAGTCCGTCATAGGTGATGGGGTGTCCGTGAGCCGTGAGGGTTAACATGCCCCCCTTCCTGATGTAGATTCCGTCCTCGGAAGCTATTGAGTTGAAGCTCGTTCGTCGAGGTGGAAGAGCATTTGAGATGAATGTCCTTAGCCTTCTTCAGTCACTGCAAAATCAAACAACATTGGCACAGTAATTGCATTCTCATAAGTGATTAAAAAGCATATGCAGTTTTAGGTAGACAATTTGATTGGTAAAAGAATTTCAAAAAATTTGTTAGCGGCGCCAAAAATGTGCTAGATTAGTCTTGTTGTGTGCTTGGAGACATTTGTGGCTCGCACACGGTGTATCGGCAAGTCCCTTGCTTCGACAGTGCGGCAAGGAGCGCACAAAGTCTCAAGGGGATTCCGCCCCCGAGGCCCCTAAAGTTGTCCCTGATTTTTTGCCGTGAAAATTTTGGTTTCTAGAGAGTGATTTTCCTTCAGGCACGATGGCTTCTCCTCATAATGGGGGCCTTACAAATGTACACTTTTACCACAAAAAATTACAAGGGTAAATCAGGCTCCATACTTAACATTCTGTGTGTGTTGCAATATCGTTTTTTGGTCATTACAATGCAAATGAGAGAGTCGTGGAATCTCTTTTGCTTGAGCATGAAGCATGCATTTGTGACTGTCAGCTTGGCCAGTTAGAGCTTTGCAATAGCCAAGCAAACCATTCTCTCCACCATCACCAGCAAAGGTCAATTACCCAGTAGGATTTGTAAATGTAGGAGAGGAATTAGTCTTAGGGTTAATAGGATAGAGAAAACCATGTGTCCAAATTTCTACATGTTTTTCTCCCTCTGCTCTGAGTCTCTCTTTCTCTACTTCTTCCACTTGTGTGTTGGTTTTGCTTCTCTTACATAGTGGCTCATATTGAGGATCCAAGTCAATGTGTAGATGATATTTAGGACGTTCGGTAAGAAGGTGTGTGGTTGTGGAGGAGACACTTATTAGTGCTTAGTGCAAGGAAGACGAGACATCCATTGGTGATCAGTGCAAGAAACATTGTGGAGAGAAGAAAGTTGAGTCATTGAATCTCTCTTCAAGATGATGAGGTTCATTAAATGTAATTAAAATGAGCCATTCCCTCAATCATCATGGTCGTTATGACGGTGTGGAAAGAATCTACTTGGAAGTACACTTTTTGAACGATTTTACTGAGGACACCTTTTCTTTTACCACACCTATTTTCTAGAGAGAGAATGTTAAAATTTCTATCTTCTTAGAAGGCCCTCCAAATGACCTCCAAAATTTCCTAATGATATTTACTTCTTGTACAAATTTGTTTCCAAAATTCTTAGCTAAGTACCTGTAGCTGGTCTCCATCAAGCTCTACTGAAATTAATCATGCTCTCCTCAATAATGTTGCTTCATTCCCAAGTCCATAATCCTTGAGCTTCCATGAATGAAAGCATCTGCAAAATAGTCCTACTGTGTGGGATATATTTTTTCCATCTCCCAAACTTGATCTTTGAACTCGGAACCTACAACTTCGTAAAAAATTGTAACCATTTGATGTTCAGGAACCCCTCAACTCTTTATCTCTTCTTCATAGCATGCAAAGAAATTGTTCACATACGGCATCAAGTGCCATTTCTACCGCATCATCAATCTGCTCTTTTGTCTTCATGGCTTCCACTTCGAGCAGATATCCTTGGGTGTATTCAAGCATCTTTGAAAAATCTGGAACTACTAAATCTCTACTAAAAAATAATGCTTCCATAAACTTCATCATCTACTCTAAATTCCCATATGCACCTCCCACCCCCCTTGGCTCATTTCACGTTGGGTTCATCAAAGATGTCGGGAGATATGGGTTCATGAGGTAAGTCGCATTAGCATCGGGCTGCTCCTTGTGGGAAACAAGAGAGACAAGATGCACAACACCAATAAAAAAGCTTGAATGACACTTAGATTACTTAAAATTGACATCCTAAAAGTCTTACGATGCTAATGGTTATCCAAAGTGGAATTTGATTACAAATGATGGCCATCAACGGCACTGGTTGAGCAATTTCAAGCTTGTGAGAGCTCAATCCTCCCAAAAATTTGCCCAAGAGAGAAAACGTTAATCTTGGTTACACCTTGAAATCTTATCCACTCTGGTATGTTAGCTATTAGAGCTTAAAATCTCATGCTCCTTTGTCTTGGTCGAGAGGAAGAGAGTGAAATTCAAGCCAATATTTTCTCCTACTTTGCATCTCCCACTTCATATCCCCTACTTGGTATCTCCTCTTTCAACCCAACGTCAAGTCGTCACCCCAAGGTTGAGTCGAGCTCTCTTGCTTTATACCTTCCTCACCACACATTTATGTCCTCCTTCAAGCCATCCTTGAAGCTCCCATTCGTGCCAAGAGAGAGCCTTCCTTAATCGAAGGTGAGGGAGAAAACCTTTGAGAGATAAATCTCTTCAATAAGAGAGAGAGAGAGAGAGAGAGAGAGAGAGAGAGAGAGACTCCCCATTTGAGCTTCCTCACCAAGCTTCTCCGCCTTTGTTTTAAGAGAGAGAGAGAGAGAGAGAGAGAGAGAGAGAGAGAGAGAGAGAGAGAGAGAGAGAGAGAGAGAGAGAGAGAGAGAGAGAGAGACAGAATCCTCTCCTTTTTTTGAGGTCAAAAGTGAGTGTGTGTGTGTGTGTGTGTGTGTGTGTGTGTGTGTGTGTGTGTGTGAGAGAGAGAGAGAGAGAGAGAGAGAGAGAGAGACATTTTGAGCCGAGCTCCTTTCCTTTGATTTCTTCCCTTAGTCAAGAGTAAGAGAGAGAGATTCCAATCCTCTTCCTCCCCTTCGTATCCTCCTCATCACATGCTATGTATCCCCTTTCAAAAGAAAAACCCCCCTCTTCAACCCGTGCACGATAGTCACGGCGATCAAATGGGCGGCCACCCCTTAGGCTTTTGGGTGGCCTTGCCCCCTTTTGTTTCTCCGACACCTCCTACCGAACAACCCATCATTTATTCTCTTTCTCATGACATTTCTATGCTAGGCTTGTCCTCAACAATGCATCCCAAGTGGTGACTTTTTGTATGGACACCCTTTTTGAATCTCCTATGCTTTCATACATACGAAACACATATCCACCCAAACATTGACAAGTATAGCATTGAGCTTACATATCAATCCAAGCATTGCCAAGCACCCACTTTGATCCAAATATCAACCGAACCAATGTCGAGCACAAATGTAATCGTACCCCCATCAGTTTTCCCTTCTCATGGATATTTGATCCAAATATCAATTGAACCATTGTCGAGCACAAATGCAATCGCACCCCATAAATTTTCCCTTCTCATGGATATCCGAGAGTGCAAAGTAAACTCATCCGTCCATAAATTGTGCACCAATTGCCCTATTTGAGAATTGTAAAGCACATACTCAAGTCTGTGCCAGATTCTATCACATGGAACCCTATCAAGTTGAAGCACATCACTCGAGCATGTATCTCAAGTCCGGTCTAAAGACAACAAATCTGACCCCTAGAAAATACCAAGCTGCCCATAGCTTCTCCATTCGAACTCCAATCAATGAGCCGTAAAGACAGATTTGTAAAGAATTTGGACTACTATATTCTTAGTCCATAAACTCTCATTTTGACAACTTTGAAATTCTTCATTTACAACACCAAAAACATAGTTATTTTCTTTTAAAACCTCATTTGGCATACATTTATTAGCATACATTTAACAATACATTCGCCAGTTATTGTGCCTTGCTCATTAATTAATTAATATGTACACTTCAACCGGATTCAATCTGCATCTTTCATTCCTATTTCCCATCGTGGAAGTGGAGCGACATGACAATGGATGGAAAAATTGGCTTCCACAATGTGGCCTTGTGTATGGTATGTAAGCCTATCAAGTTGGCACCAAATTGGAATTGTACACTTATATTTGGATCTAATCTTGAAATTACCATGTTTGTTGAGTGAAATTTAGCAATTTGAAGACAACATAGTTCAACTCAAAATGACTCCGATTCTGGTAAGATGGAAAATTGCTTCTGCCTTTGTGTTATTTGCTACATAGGGTATTAGGTGCCCCAACGCTCAAGGAAGAAGAGTTACATAGTAAGAACCCCATATATGCACTCAAAATTTCCTTTTGATTACAAAGACACTTCCAAAATATCATCAAAAATGTGAATTCTACTAGCAAACTCAGCACAACAATTTTTCTATGAACGGGCCATAGCTTCCAATACATAGGCTTTCCATTTTAAAAAAGCACAAAAACACCTTTAGAACTACATATGCTAGCTATATAGCACTTTAGAGGTCACTAAGTTGTGTTTTAGGGTGATCTAATCAAATTCATGAAATTGACAAAAAATAGCTCATGTTTCTTTGGCTTGAGTTAGGTTTAAAACTATTATTCAAACCTGACTCTAAAAAGTGAGTCCCAAAAATTTCCAAGTTTTTCAGGTCATAAGCCAGCTTTGTAGATATAGAGCACTTTAAAACCTCCTTGGCATCTCAACAAGCAATAATTCTAGAAATTTGTTGAGTTAAGAGGACACAAAAGTGTCCAAGGACATAAAGGTGTCATGTTACCAATCTAGTGTTGAAGGGTTCTCTACAATACGATGTTGGGAGTGGAAGCCTATAGCCTCACAAATGGACATGGCTATGGTGAGAATGAGTAAGCAACAAAGAGGAGAAAAGAGATAAAGCACATGACTACATGCAATGAAAAGAGGATTTGTTATTAAGTTTTTGAGGCCTTTATAATCTAATACAATGTTCACATTCTATCTTGGCCGCCCAAGTAGGGTTGACCCTAACAAACGTCTCCTTCAACCAGACTTGGCATAATTTTCATCATAAGTGTACTCCTAGGCTCGACTGATATATCTAGGTGTAGTACTTGATACATCATGGTTGTTCTCATAACGGATTCATCACCCATGGTTCACAAGAGTACTCATCTTAGGCTCACAAGGTAGTCCTAAGGTAATACAAATCATATTGTTAGTAAGGGAATGTCTTAACTCTGTGTTCTTAACTCTGTCCTTTGTCTCTTAGCCAAGGCAGTGCCTAGTCCATTTACAAAAAATTATTTTTTGGGGCTTTGTACCAAATTTCAATCATCATACACAATGTGATACACTTGTCTTCAAATGGATTTTGTCATACATAGTCATAGTCGTGTGAACAACCTCTAAAAGTGAGATAGGGCCACTTGGCTACTGAATATGGCTGCCATTGGTTGGGCTTATGTCTCCCATCCCTCTAGGGTCTTCTTGCACCTCTTTTTATGTTGTACATACACGCTAATTGGCTCAAACCGCCAATTGCAGGAGTTGTTCAACCACCAATTTGTGGAGTGCGCCCCGATGCTAATGTGGAGGGGTTCTCCACCACCCTTAAAGGCTGTTAAGAATGTGCACCATTGACTGCTGAAGATTGTTGAGTGCTTGCTTAGCCGCCTGTGGGATGCTCTCCACAAGCTCTCTAACCTCAAGCTTCAAACTCTCTTTATCCAAGCTCAGATACCATTTGCTGGGAGAAGAAGCATATAGCCTCACAGATGGACATGGCTATGGAGAGAGTGAGCTGGCAAGAGAGAGGATAGCAGGAGATAAGAGACACAACTGCACACAATGAAGAGGATTTGTTATTAGGTTTTTGAGGCCGTTATCGTCTATTACAATGTTCACATTTTCATCTTGGCCACTGAAGTTTGGCTAACCCTAACATGCCCTTAATAGGGTCTATGGGGGCAGTCTAAGCCTCCATAGACATTCAACATTTTAAATGGAGCTTTCAAAATGGCATCTAGCCTAGACACCTCAAGAGGACCCACTCTTATTTACAAATACATCCAAAGAAAGACCTAAAGCCTCTCTAGAGGTTTAAAATTTCCATTATTATCTACTATAATGTGCCCGATTGAACAAACATCCTCTCTTTGAGTATCTTGATGCGATGTTCTTTGTATAGAAAGGTCTTCTTCAAGAAACCTATGTCGTGTGTGTGTGTGTGTGTGTGTGTGTGTGTGTGTGTGTGTGTGTGTGTGCGCGCGCGCGCGTACGCGTGAGTGTGTGTGCGTGCGTGTGTGAGTGTGTGCGTGCGTGCTTAGTTGTTTTATCATAAATAATATGACATAACTGAACTTTTTACATTCAAAAGACAGCTGGCTTTAGAAGAAAGGAAATGATAAGTACAAAAACAACTCAGTCTTAGAAATATCTTTGTACAATGATTGTAAGAATGAAGCCCTATTCCAGGTTAATACAATTAACCGAAGAACTTCCCAAGCAGTAGATGAATGTGTAATCCAGTGTTGGACAACTTGCTACAACCAAAAAAACTTTCCAAGACAAGATAGAGTCCTTACCTGCATCCATCCAAAGAAGACAACAAATATGTTAGCCTTGGATGTGTTTTACAGGTATCAATGGACTATACCAGTTGTTATTCATGTCCACTTTACAAACCTTTTTAACTTACAAGCTTAGTCCACAGTATTTATGTAAAGATGTTTTCTCTTTCTTATAAAAATCCCAAAGTTTCAAGTAAAAGAATATCATTTTGACTAGAAGGCCATCACCCCTTCTAATCCAAGTGTCTGAATCCACCCCCCTTTTATATATTTTCATCAATTTTATCAGTTATGAAAGCTCCACAAAATGAAGTTTATACAAGAAGTTTTTTTATAAATTCCATTTACAGTTCTCATAATGTATCAAGCTTGTTTAAGTTTGTTTTTAGGTCAGCCGCCCATCATGGTAAATGGACTCTAAATCATCCCACTATTTGTATATCACTAGCCATATACTTCTCTTTAGCAATCCAAGTAACGAGGAGCCCTGATAAAATCCAGGCCTTGAGTCGAACCATGAAGTTTAAGGTAAAAATATACCATGCTTTTAAATGCTAGTACCACCTCAATACCCAAAGCTACAAAAGGAGCAACATTAGTCCAAGTGAATGTAGATACTGTAATGTATATCCTAACCCAATAAATAAAGTAAAGACCAAGTACTGCAATGGTGTGCAATAGGGCCCAACATCCCAAAAAAACCATTCAATATCAGTGCGCAGTAGGACATAAAACACCATCACCCATGTAAGTACCCATAGCCAACCAGTATACAGGGCCTATACAAGGCTTCTTATGATAGTTCTGAAAAACCATATGCAAAAGCGACAGTATCAAGTAAATCACAAGGCTTCTTGATGCTCAGTAAGCCCCCATGTTATGTCTGGTCAGAGTACGGCCATGCTAAGCAAAGCAGCAGAAAAACCCTACAAAAACCAATTGTGCGCTCCTTGCCGCACTGTCGAAGCAAGGGACTTGCCGATACACCGTGTACGAGCCGCAGACGGCTCCAAGCACACAACTAGTTTAACTAGTAAGCTCAAAGAGGGCAATGGTGTGTCACTCACCGCCTTATGCTCCTGCCGTAGAGGATTCCTCGCCGCCAAGAAGAGGGAGACGCCGCTATGCCGCGCTCAACCGCCTCGCCGCCGTCGTTCCGCCGCAACGCTCGATCGCGCACACACACTCTCTCTCTCTCTCTCTCTCTCTCTCTCTCTCTCTCTCTCTCTCTCTCTCTCTCTCTCTCTCTCTCACACACACACACACACACACACACACACACACACACACACACGCGCACACACACAAGGAGATGATGAAGGAGAAGGTGGAGATGGAGCAAGAGCAGCTTCTATTGCACAATGAGAGAATGACTCAATTTTAGGTTTAATTGGCTTTTATGTGAGCTCACCCCATTCACACTTGGGCGCCCATGCTTAGCCAACTAACCCTAGCATGTTCATGTTAGAGTGCGCCTCTCATCGGCGATAACTCTACCTTTCCCTATTGGACCGACAAGCCCGGTGCCTGACTCTACTTAAATAATTAAATAATACGGTTATAGTGTCCGTCGTAGGCGATAGGGTGCCCGTGAGCCACGAGGGTTAACATTGCCCCCCTTCTTGATGTAGATTCCGTCCTCGGAAGCTATTGAGTTGAAGCTTGGTATGTCCATGTTGTAGAGCATCTAGATTTGAATCTGCAAGGCAAAGTCACTGTTTTAGCAAGCGGAATTATATGGCCATAAATCATGAGGGGAATGTAAAGTACATGTGGAAATGAGTAAATGCAAGATTTATGAAATGTTAGACTGCCATTAAGGACAAATAAATTGCACTTTGAGTAAATTAATTAATCAAGAGTTTTGAGCTTATGGGTGAGTCTATCAATTAGTTAGCTATGACTAAGGTTAAAACAACTACTCTAGTACTAGCTAAGCTAAGAAGATTATCTAAATGCAAGATTCCCTAATTATGCTTTTCAGCTTTGATTAGCCAACTCGCTCTCACAACTGCAAACAAAAGCTTGAAATGTTAACTGTAAGCTCAATGGAAGTCTTTTAATTTTTTATTTTTATTTTTATTTTTAATACTTTTTTACTTTAGGTCACAATCATGTGACGTGTGTGCTTATTTTGTATGTCCAGGGTTTTTTGCTTCTCAAGGAAACGCGCCCACACTGGGAACCTCTAGGGCTCTAGTACCATAGACAATACATGTGAGTGAAGTACCAATTCAAGCCAGGATTTCTCTTCCAGCGTAAGATTTTTCATTTGTGGCACTTATGTTTTTTTTTTTTTTTTTGCTTCCATTTCCTTGGTATTCGCACTAGTGTTTTTTGTTGTTTGAGTGAGCAAGCCTTTCTCTGCCTAAAACATTCCTAAGGTCTCAAATACTCGGATAATTTTATTAGCTAGGCCTAGTGGTCAAGTAAATGAGTTAACCTAAAGTCACGGTCTCCTAATCTCCAAGCTCATCCATAAGATTAAACTGGAGTTCAATCAACTTAAGCAAAGACAAATTTATACATCTATAATGGCAGATAACATCATAACTATTACACTCAAACAAAGAATGAAAAATCATTATTAGCAATTACACATATCCACCAACATGAATCATGGAAAGTAGTACACCTGGAGGTATGGAGTGGCTCATTTCGTTGAAGCAGATGTCCTCAGCCATGTGGATGGAGATCCATATAAGTCCTACCTAACACATCCAAAACAAGCACTATACCTCTAGGAGGCATGTCAGTGTGAAAAATCCTAAAAAACAAACTCAAAACACAATCTAGACCCCTAACCTACCTATCTGTCACCCCTTTTAGAATCAAGGAAAGAGGATATTATATAAACCGGGTGGCCACCCTAAGGCTAAGCCTCTTGTAAAGAATGAGAATGCAAGAGAGCTACACAAGACAAGCACAAAGCACACAGAGATGGAAAGCTTCTTCTTCTTCTTCACAGAAAAGAGAGTACAAAATGACTAAGTGCTAAAGCTGAAAAGTAGCACATATGTACATGCGGTCACTAAGTGTGAACTCGCTAGAAGCGTACTAGGCTGGCACTATAAGTGTAGTCCAGCTGTAGAATCACTGGCAGAGATCCTCCGTGTCGGTCACCTAACGCGCCAGTGAGTAAATGCCGTAATCGGCCAAGACCCGTAGTGGATGCCAGCTCAAGGTGTAGAGCTCGACATCTCAACACTCCCCCTCGAGCTCTGCATGTCGCAGAGTCCAAGTATAGTCCGGAAACGTCGAAGCTTCTCAGCTCCGAGGGCCTTGGTAAAGATATCCGCTATCTGCTCCTCTGTGCTGACGTAGACCAAGTCGATGTCGCCCGCCAACACTCGCTCTCGAACGTAGTGGTAATGGACCTCTATGTGTTTGGTCCTGGCATGGAACACTGGGTTCCTAGCCAACTGCATGCTGCTGAGGTTGTCACAATGGATGAAAATCTGCTGGTCCACCTGCACTCCCAAGTCCTCAAGTAATGTGCGTAGCCAAGCTACCTCGCACGCCGCAACTGCTGCACCTTTGTACTCGGCCTCTGTGCTCGATAAAGCAACCGTAGGCTGCTTTTTGCTGCTCCAAGTAACAGCAGCACTCCCAAAAGAGAACATGAAGCCACTCGTAGATCTCCTATCAACAATGCTACCTGCCCAATCTGCATCTGTATACCCATACAATGCTAATGGTGCATCTGCTGCATAGAACAATGCGTAGTTAAGAGTACCTTGCACATACCTAAGTGTGCATCGTACTCCATCCAAATGTGGCTTCCTCGGAAGTTGCATGAACTGACTCTCCAAGCCTACTGTGTATCTCAAGTCTGGCCTCGTGATAGTCAAGTAGATTAGACTACCCACAATCTTCCTGTACATGTTGACATCCTCAACAACATCACCCTTCTCTGCACTCAGCTTTGCATTCACATCCAAGGTAATAGAAATTGGCTTACAATCAGCCATACCATACTTTGACAACATGTCCAAAGCATATTGTCTCTGTGATAGCCATACACCCTCTGGAGTCCTGATCACTTCAATGCCAAGAAAGTAGCGCAACTCGCCTAAATCTTTCATTTCAAACTCCTGTTTGAGAAGACCCTTCACATGGTCAATCTCCATAGCATTGTCACCAACAATAATAAGGTCATCTACATATATGGTAATGACCACAATCCCCACATCACTCTCACGTACATAGAGTGAATGATCAGCATGAGCTCTCCTAAAACCAATACTGACAAGATACTTGGCAATCCTGTCATACCATGCTCTAGATCCCTGCTTCAAACCATACAAAGCTTTGAGAAGTCTGCATACATAATCTGGGTAACCTGGATCGACATAACCAGGTGGCTGATCCATATACACTTCCTCTTGCAACTCACCATTCAAGAAGGCATTCTTTACATCCATTTGATGCATAATCCATCCTCTAGATGCAGTCACTGCTATGACAGCTCTCACTGTCGTCATCTTTGCCACTGGAGCAAAGGTCTCCTCATAGTCTATGCCATACGTCTGTGCATAACCCTTTGTGACCAGCCTTGCCTTGTGACGCTCAATGTTACCATCAGCCTTATGCTTGGTTTTATACACCCATTTACAGCCAATAGCTTTCTTGCCACTTGGCAATGGCACCAACTCCCATGTGTCATTTGCTTCCAATGCAGCCATCTCTTCATTCATTGCATCATCCCAATGCACATTTCCAACTGCATCCTCAAAACATGTGGGCTCCACATCCTATATCACCTTAGCCATGTAGGCTTGGTGATGCGCTAGATACCCATCATAAGTCAATTTCTGAACTGGATTTCTGACTCTATTAGATCTGCGCGGTCCTGGGTCACTCCTTTGCCCTCTAGCATCTTCTTGTCCTGACAGCCGGAATTCCAAATTCCTCATCAAGACTTTGTTCAGAACCATCTGAATCCATGTCTACATGTGAAAAACCTGATGATGCATCAACCATAAAGGGAGGTTCATCAACCTTTTCCTTTCCTTTTCGTGATATATTCCCTGTACCTGTTGGTGGAGTAACCTGCGTACGTAGTCTACCATTCCATGGTTTCTCAACAGAGCCACGAGAAGAGGACTCTTGTGGTCCACTCAAAACCTGTGACTGTGGCCTCACATTTTGTACAACCACATCATCTTTTACATCAGCCCCAATAGTGCCATGTGCATTACTGTACCAGCTGCTCATCTCATCAAAGACTACATCTCTGCTCACTCGTAATTCTCGTGTAGTAGGATTGTAGCACCTGTACCCCTTTTGTTCAAGGGAATATCCCACAAGAATACATTTCTCTGCTTTAGGATCCAATTTTCTACGCAACTCATCTGGTACATGCATGTAAGCTATGCAGCCAAACACTTTCAAGTGTGCCAAATCAGGCTTTGTACCTGTAAACTTTTCCTCAGGTGTTACATCATGCACCGCAGCTGTAGGTGTCCTGTTCATAATGTACACAGCTGTATTCACAGCTTCAGCCCAGAAATGATGAGGCATGTTCTTCTCATTCATCAATGCACGTGCAACCTCTGCAATGTGCCTGTTTTTCCTTTCTGCGACCCCATTCTGCTGTGGAGTATATCTGCATGTAAACTGCCTGGGTATACCATGCATTCGCAGAAAATCTGAAAAATCATTGGAGAAGTACTCTCCCCCTCCATCTGACCTCAATGTCTTGATTTGCATATCTGTCTCCTTCTCAATCATGACTTTGAAGTCTTGAAAGTGACCAAACACTTCACTTTTGTTACGCATGAAGTAGACCCATACTTTCCTTGTATGGTCATCAATGAAAGAGACATAATATCTGCAACCATGTATACTTGCAGTATCGGTTGGACCCCAAACATCTGTGTGCACCACCTCAAGTGGCTTTTTACATACATTGCGCTCATGTGGAAATGAGCCCTTTGACTGTTTTCCAAACTGGCATGCTGCACACACTTTATGCATACCATCCACCTTGAATTTGGGCAAACCTTTTACAATCTGTTTTGATTGCATGCTGTGCAATCTCTGCTCATTGACATGGCCAATGCGTTTGTGCCAAATGTCAACATCAGCCACAACACCTGTGCCCTGTGCAAATAATGCAGCTTTTACCTCAGGCATGTCTACATTCAGCGTAAACATTTTGCCCACACATTTGCCCTCTGTGATCAGCTTACAGCCATTCTGGAAATCTTCTACATAACAGCCATTTGGATTGAAGCGAACCTGCAAACCCTGCTCAACCATTTGTCCAACAGAAACAAGATTCTTTGTAATGTTTGGGACATGAAGTACATCTGCTAAGTACTTTGATTTCCCACTCTTCGTATTTAGAGGTATGTCCCCTACATGAGCAATGGGGTGAGCTGTGTCATCTCCTGTCTGCACATAGCCTGACACATCTGGTTTGCGCATATCTCTAAACCACTCTCCACGAGACGTCATGTGATTAGAGGCACCTGAATCCACATACCAAACATCATCTTAGGTGGAATTCTCTGCAGTCATTGTATTCATTACATGCTGCATAACAAACATGCGCTCGTTTTTGCTGTCATCTGCATCTCTGCTAGTAGATGCATAGTTGCCCTGTTCTCTCTTTCTACTTGATTTTCCCTTTGGACAGTCACGTGACATGTGACCTCTTTCACCACAAGTCCAACATTCTCTACTATCTGGAGTATGTTGCTGCCTGCTTGATCCTGCACCACGACCTCTTTGACTCCCCCTGCCTTGAGACTGGTTTCCCCTGCCACCTGTATTGTTTTGATTTGATTGACCTTCCAGAAATTGGTCCCTGCAATCCCTTGGGCCTCGACCACGACCTCTACCTCTACCTCTGTTGGAGTTAGAATAGAAGGCCTGTTCAGAATTATTTCTGCCATGAGAAGAAGATGTGTCAAGGTTCTTCTCCTCAAGAATAAGCATAGAAATCAAATCTTGGAACACGGGGATGTCGTCTCTTGTATTCATGGAAGACCTAAAATGTACATACTCATCTCCTAGACCATCCAAGCATGCACGGACAATGTCATCGTCTTCCACTGAGACTTTAATAGATCCAAGAGCCTCAATGATACTCTTGATCTTCAAAGCATAATCATTGATGGAGAGGTTGTTCCTCTTAACCTGATTTAGCTCCGACTTTAGTTGAAGCTTCCTGGCCTTGGTGTTCACCTCGAACACTCTGCCTAAGTTTTTCCATGCAATGGCGGGGGTTTCAGCATCCTGTAGATAGCCCATCATGCCATCTGTGATGCTCATAGAAAGTCAATACATCACTTTGCTCTGGCCTTGTTGCCAGTCCCTCAAAGCTTTCCTTTGTTCTGCTGTAGCATTTGCCTCGGGAATCTCTGGTTCCTTTTCATTGTCTCCTTCTACATAGTCCCAATAACCTTTTCCTTTTAGGAAATTTGTTATTCTGAACTTCCATGCAGGGTAGTTATTTTTCTCAAGCTTCTCAGTAACAATCTGACTGAAACCGTCAGACATCTTGAAGCACTAAGACAAAATAGCTGCAATCTGCAAAAACCTGCAAATCTGTTGAACCTGCTATTGTGGTTCTTGTAACGCTTTCTACACTCAACGAGTGTCCACAATCAAGCGTACATACAACCACTGCACTTGTACAGTAAATCTCTGTATACTGCACTCTAGTCGTGGATTGCGAACGAAGGGATTGTGATGCTCTTGCTCTCTTAGCCTCTCTTGCCTGCACCAGGCTCTGATACCATGTAAAGAATGAGAATGCAAGAGAGCTACACAAGACAAGCACAAAGCACACAGAGATGGAAAGCTTCTTCTTCTTCTTCACAGAAAAGAGAGTACAAAATGACTAAGTGCTAAAGCTGAAAAGTAGCACATATGTACATGCGGTCACTAAGTGTGAACTCGCTAGAAGCGTACTAGGCTGGCACTATAAGTGTAGTCCAGCTGTAGAATCACTGGCAGAGATCCTCCGTGTCGGTCACCTAACGCGCCAGTGAGTAAATGCCGTAATCGGCCAAGACCCGTAGTGGATGCCAGCTCAAGGTGTAGAGCTCGACATCTCAACACCTCTATCCTCATCATCTAGATAAATAAAATCGTTGTCCATGAGGCCATAGTCTTCCTCGGTCTCTATTAGTTCCTCTTCATCATCCTCTTGTGCAAGCATGCTAATCAAGAACCTCGCGATGCGTGGATACTCATCTTGTGCAAAAGAATAAGCATGTGCCATTGGAGACACATTCGCTACTGGGTAGGGATCACTAGTTATCCATAGACGTATCAGCCATTCTAACTCCTCAAAATTTCTCTCACATGCAAGGCTCTCTATCAAATCCCATTCGCAAGAAAGTATAGGGTAGCATACGTAGAACACTTGAGGAAAAGACAAGGGGTACCTTTCATCAAAAATAGAAGTACATGTGTCTGGTGAAGTAGCCATTTCTGACAAGACAGATAGATTTGGTTAGGCCTTTAAAACATAAGAGTTGTTTTTGTGTGTTGCTTGAATTGACACGGTGAATTTGGACTTATATGTAAGATCTGATAGGGTGCTCTCTCGTTGCTAGTCGCTCTTGCTCTTTACTATTTTTGTTTTTTGTGAGTATAAGGCTATATATATACATTCCCTAAGATTGGAATTGAGAGGTCAGGGAGGAAGGTTGAGAGGGGAGCGAGTGAATGATTGATGTTAGCAAACACTCCCCCCTTCCTTGGGTAGATCATACCTTTTGGAAGGAGGTCGTCACCTTTTGAAACCAATTGTTCCAAGTTGTTATGGGTGAAGGTTTTAACCAAATGTTTTCGACCGCCCTATGTGTTTCATCTAGTTGCAAGGGTGGTAAGGTACTCTCCCATGATTTTATTGGCAACGTTGTTGTCGGTGGTGAACTTACCCCGGGAGGTGCAAACTCTTTCGTGCTTGTATGGATATGTACAGTGGTAGGTGGAGGTTGTGTCGAAGCTTCTATTTGCGTATAGGAACTACATGAAGAGCAAGAAGCTTCATTTGATTTCCCTATTCCTGAGCTAGGTGGAACAAATCGTTCTTTCTTTGGTACCCAAACTAGCTCTAGATCGGGTGTGTAACATTCCATGATTTTTTCTTTTCCGCGATTTTCAATTTGTTTTGGAGCCACAGGATTGGGTTTACATGGGCCAGGTGACAGGTAAGAGTACACTTTACGTTTGGGCACCCAGATTTGATCATTTCCTTCATAGTATCCTTGGGCTTCCAATAGTCGTTTAGGAATCCAACGCAACGTTTCTTTACATTTCTTGGAGTGAGTGGGACGGTTCTTACTAGGTTTCTGTTTTTTTGCATCAACCATGCTCATTACAGAGGCTTTAGGGACCCACTTGTATGTTTTCTGTGTTATATTAGGATGGTTCTTGTGTGTCTCAAGCTTTCTTTCAACTACATCAGTTGAAGCTCTAGAGAGTTGGGCTATGGGGACGTATGGTTCAACCTCTTGGACATACAATGTCTTGGGTTTTATTTCCTTAGGCGATATCTCAGGGACTATGGCTTGAGTGGTAGGGCTAAGAGTTGGTTTTTGCGTTGTAACACCCCCAGTCCCCCAATCAATAGTGCATTTGGTGGCTATCATCCACGTGCGGCCTAGGTTTATATTACCCTCCATAGTTCCAGTAGGCATGACCAAAAAGTCTTGAGCTACAATTCCATTGTCATAACTGACAGAAGTGTGCCAGATTCCAAAAACCGTAGTTTTTTTCTTGTTGACACCCTTGACTTGGATAATACTCTCAGATAGAGGTGGCTTCCCTAACTGACACCACACCCCATAGGATAGCAGATTATATTTAGCACCCGTGTCCAATAAGGCGTTATATAGCACTTTTCCATAGGCACTATTTAACTCAATAGGTATCGTAGAGGTGTGTCAGAGTCCAACCCATCCTCTTCGATTTCCACGTGGAATGCATTTGTGACTCCAAGGTTAGCCTCTCGTTTTTGTCTTATACGTTGTTGTCGCTCCTTAGCCTCAGCCTGAGCTTGTATCTTGTTTAACTCGGTTTGTGCTTTGGCGGCCTTCTTTTGATGAATGGCCCGTAGTTCTTCTTGGCTTAAAGGATCATAATATCTTTTGAATTTACTCCCATTGAGGAATCCAATGGCTTCAACTCCATCAAGAGTTTCCACACGAAGGGTACCTTGTGGGGTAATTTCACATACTCTATATGGTCCTTTACCAGCATATTTCAACTTTTTCTTCTCTTTACGTACTCCATACATAAGGACTTTATCACCAACTTTGATGTCCTTGTCCTTCACATGGCGATCAAACCACTTCTTTCTCCTATCCTTTTCCACAAGAGCATTTTGCACAGCCAACTGTCTCTCTTCGTCTAGTTTTTCTAAGATATACAAACGCTCGGTTAAGGGGTTACCATTCCATCCTTCTTGCGAAGCTACCCTAAGACTAGGAATGACAAACTCCCAAGGCATAACCGCTTCTTGGCCGTATACCATTTTGAATGGCGTACAATTAATAGACACTTTATAAGCAGTACGATAAGCCCATAGAGCAGATGTCAACTTCAAATCCCAATCAGTGCGATGAGCTTCTACCGTCTTGGTTAAAATAGAGATTAGAGTCTTGTTGGTGCTCTCGTCTTGTCCATTAGCTTGCGGGTAATAAGGTGTAGACTTATGGTGGGATATCATAAAGGTCGTGGTAAGCTCTCTTATTACCTCATTTATAAAATGGGTACCATTATCACTAACAATTTCAAAAGGGCAACCAAATCTTGTGATAATGTTCTCAAAAAGAAACTTAGTTGTTGTCCTCGCGTCAGCTTTTTGTGAAGCCTTAGCTTCAGCCCACTTTGTTACATAGTCCGTAGCAACTAGAATATATCGAGATTGAGTGTTGCGAGCTGCGGGACTAATTGGACCTACAAAGTCTAAGCCCCATTTTTCAAATGGTTGGGTTACTTTAATAGGATGTAAGGGCATTCTGTCTTTGCGCCGTGTGGTCTTGTAACGTTGGCACTCATCACACCCTTTTGCAAAAAGTGATGCATCCTTAAATAAAGTTGGCCACCAATAGCCTGATTGCAGCACCTTTCTAGCAGTCAGGTCTCCTGAAAAGTGTCCTCTTGCTATGCCCATATGTGCTTCTTGCAAGATATACAAATATTCATCCTCCCGGGCACAACGCCTAAGAATATCATCCTTGCCTAATCTATACAGAGTTCCGGCAATCAAACAATAGGGTTCACATTCTTTTACTAGCCTTCGAGCGATATCCTTACGAAGTTCCTTGGGTGGAAAACCATTAACTAAAAAGTTAACAATGTTCTCACTCCATTCAGGCATAGTCTCAACTATGAATAGGGAAGTATCGGGTAATTCATCATCAACTCCTGTAGGGGCTTCACCATTGGGTATGCGAGACAAATGATCAGCCATGACGTGCCTTTTACCGGGTCTCACTACAATCGTGAAATCAAACTCCAGAAGAATTAACAACCATCGTGTGATTCTTCCTGTGGAGCATGGCTTGTTTACCAAATACAGCAACGCTTGATGGTCCACATAAAATACAAACTTGTTTGCCAGAAGGTAGTAGCGAAATTTCTTTACTGCATAAACCATTGCCAAACCTTCTCGCTCTGTAGTGGTGTAGTTCCTTTCAGCATCGTTCAATTGACGGCTTGCAAAGCTAATGGGATAGTCCAATTTATGTTCTCCTGGTTGAGTGAGAACACACCCAATAGCAAAGTTTGATGCATCAATATGCACATGGAAAATGACATCCCAGTTAGGTGTCCTTAAAATCGGAGCACTTGCTAGTGTTTTCTTCAATTGTTCATAGGCCTGGTCACACTCTTCATTCCATTTAAATTCAATGAGTAGCTTGTACAAAGGACGTGCTATCTCAGCGAAAAATAAAATAAACCGTCGATAATAACCCACGTGTCCCATGAACCTTTGAACTCCCTTGTAATTGGTTGGTGGTGGTAACTCTAGAATCACTTTAATTTTGCTCTCATCGGTTGAGATACCATTCTTGGATACTATATGCCCTAAAATAACTCCATGCTTGACCCAAAATTGGCATTTGAACGGGTTCAATGAGATACGATATAACCTACACTTTTCAAACACCTTCCGCAAACATGATAGATGTTCTTTCCAAGAAGAGTAAACACAAAGGTCGTCTAAGAAAGCTTCGCAAAACTCTCTCAAATATTCTTTAAAAGCAGTGTTTATTAATCGTTGGAATGTAGCAGGGGCATTTGTTAAGCCAAAAGCCATCACACGAAATGCGAATACGCCAAATTCTGTGATGAAGGCAGTTTTAGCTTGGTCCTCTAGCGCTATCGTGATTTGGTTGTAGCCTGAGTACCCATCTAGAAAGCTATAAGCTTCCTTGCCTGCAACTCTTTCGAGTACATGTTCGGAATATGGTAGGGGGTAATGGTCTCTTCTAGTAGCTGCATTAACTTTTTTGAGGTCCACGCACACCCTGAGTTTCCCATTCTTTTTTGGCACGATAACTATTGGAGACACCCATTCAGAGTGTTCAATAGGATATATGAACCCACATTTGATAAGCTTTTCTAGTTCTTCTTGAATGATCTTTGTGTACTTAGGATTCATCGGGTAGGGTCTTTGTTGTACGGGCTTCGCAGTGCTAATCATAGGGATTGTATGTTGGACCACAGAAGGTGGAACACCTTTCATATCATGGTATGTCCAAGCGAATACGTCCTTGAATTCCTTGAGAAGCTCTTTGAGGACCGCCTCTTCAACTTCTGTGAGGTCTTGGGCAATAAAAACAGGTTTTGATTCTTCACCGGGGTCAGCTAATTCTATTTCTTTAACTATTGCCGGACCATCATAGATTCCATTATTCCCATCGATAGGTATTCTTTGGGCTTTTGCGTACACAACCTTTGCTTCACCTGTGGTGTAAGATTTGAAATGTTCTGGTGCAGGATGCAAGTCTGTGGATTCTGGTTGTGCTTTGGTTTGTGCTTCCATTTCTGCTTTCTTGTGTTGTCGAGCTAACTCTTGGTTTTGACGCCTCCTTGCAGTGCGGCTCAACTTTGGCTTGTCTATGATCTCTAATTGGGCTATGTCATGGGGTCGTGGTCTACACCACATAACATTTTGGAGATATTCACCCCAATTGTCTACCAATTTTCGATGAGCATCACATGCCCCTATATAACTGAGCCATTCTGCTGAGGATCTCTTCTTTTTTATCCTAGCACGTACATTGGCTCGATATCGACGCCTCTTAAGGTTTTTATTTTTCTTATTTGAGACCTGCTTTTGATTTGCATTTAGATCTGGCTCACTAAAGGAGTCTTCGTTGGTGTCCTCTTCACTCTCGGGGGAGCTATCATCGGTTGATGTGCTCGGTCCTTCCGAATTTTTTGACTCTAAACTTGCTCCACTCTCTAATTCATGAGATTCAGAATCCGTTTCACTCTGGGAGTCAGTGTCCAAGTCGTGTTGGTCAAAGTCTTCTATTGAGCTATCGATGTCACTGTCAGATTGGTCCACAATTGCCTTACCCTTAGAAGATGCATGTATGGCACTTATCATGTTCAGAGGTGCAATTTGTGGTACCTCTTCCCCCTCTGGTGTGACCCAAGTGGTTCCTCTATTTCCCTAGGTATCTATGGTTGCAGCTAGGTGTACCCAGTCTACGTTGTCTGATTCCGTCATACCCGGTAACACATCCATGTAAGGAGAATCTTGGCCAATGTCTGTATCCTTCTTACAAGTGTAACAATATTGTAGTGGGGCCGAGTGAACTGTGGTGTCAGAGCGATGATCAATAATGGTTTTACTCCCTAAGGGGTGTACCTTACCAGTCACCAAATCCACTCTAAGGACAGAATCCTGGAATTGCAAATAGACATGATTTTTAGACCAATCATGAACCATTTGTGCTTCCCTCATGAATGGTCGTCCTAAAATCATTTCATATGACATAAGGTGTTTAGAGAAATCCATTACAATGAAAGTATGTCGTACCTTGTGTCCTAGAACTTTGATCTTAAGATCCTTGAGCATCCCCATAGGTTTGGCTATGGTACCATTTGCCATCTTTACCACAATGTTAGTAACACTGAGGCAGGGTTTTCCCATGGATTCCCAACAATCTTTTGTAACGATGCTAACTCCCGCACCACCATCAAGAATTCCCTTTATAGTTAATCCCTTGGTAGTGATGGGTAGGGTCGCATTAGACTCGTCGCCTTCAAAATACTGCCCTAATTCGTTAATGGGTACCTCGATCACAGACTCGTGTCCATCTAAGTCAAGTGATTGCACATGATTTTCCTCATCAATCATAATCGAGTCAGGCCTATTTGGTTGCGCAAACTGCGGTAATCCCGTTCGTAGCTCTCCGTTAAGGAATGCTCGAAGTGCAAGGAATAACTCAGGATCTCCATACAGCTTTGCTATGATCGTGGTTCGGACCTCAGAAGACATGAAGTCCACTAGTTTGGCAACATTCATTGGCATTTTGCAGGGTGTAGGTCCTTGACTAGGAACTGGTGAGGATGGAATCTCATATTCCTCAATGGGATCAGGTATTCCTTCGTTAAACATCCTTTCCAACAAGAAAGGTGTATGCTCACTTTCTGATGCCCCGTCCTCACTCCCTTCTTGGATGATACTAGATATGGCTAACGGTCTATGGTTCATGTGGGCTGGATGAACTTGCGTGGGAAACACTGTGTCATGAATTTTGACATGCATGGGTTCAGGTTCTAGTTTTCCTTGAGTCTCCTCCACTAAACCTCTTAGATGTTTCACCTGCTCAATCTCGTCTACTGGGTTTGGATACATCCCAATATTCTTTTTACGATTCTTCCCTTTTTGCCCCTGCGGTTTATCTTGGGGGTCTTGGATTGGATTTGGAAACACTTGTGGTGTTTTCAGAGGCTCTTTATGGTTTTCTCTTATTCGGTTTTCATTCGGTTCCATGTTACGGTTTTCTTTGTCGGTCTTTCCCTTTGTGGTGTTGGTTCTAGTCTCCATTGTCTCGATTGAATCTGAATCATCCTCAAGGTCATTCATATACACGGGGTCATCTCCTGTTCCTATGTTTGTTTTGGAACTTGGCTTTGAATTTCCCGTATTCATCGACCTCTTCCTTCGCGTCTTCTTTTTCTTTGCTTGGATAACTGACGCGGTATCTCTCTCTTCGAGGATATGGCCTGGCCCTTGAAGCATGGACCGTGTAATCGCATAAGCGGGTGCGACGGGTGGTATTGGCGATGTCACACTAGCAATTTCGACCAAATTTAGGGGTGTGATTTTAGGCGCATTTGGGTTATAGGGGCATTGGGCAATCAAGTGATCTATGCCACAACGATTACATGTGAGTATTGGCATTGCAGACGTGCTCCCTTGATTCATTTGCATCTGTGCAGCATTCTTTTGCAGCCTAATAGGGCACTCCGCTGCCCGATGTGGTCCACCACACTCGTAGCATTGAAGAGGTGGCCTCCTAGCCTGGGTGTTGATATTTTGACCTCTGGATGCGAGAGCAGCAGCTTGATAAACCGGCTTGACTTGCCCCCAACAATCTTCCATGTAGTATATAGGACACTCTTCCAATGTATCAAGTCCGTAGGCAATACTAGTGTCTATTTCCTCCTCACAGCCATCTGCATAAGCATTTGATGGCTCGCAACCCACTTGGTTCATAGGGGCGACTCTTGGATACGGGGGCTGCGGTCCTAGCACAGGAGGTGGTAGCGGTGTAGCTTGTACAACATTTTGAGATCTAGGGACCATGTGTTGCGGTAGTTGCTCAACAGGTGGAGCAGGCATCAATACAGGAGCTCGAGGTGCATCCGTCCAGGCTACAGGTGGTCTATTTGCCATCATACGTTTGATCATTAAACAATCCTTAGCTTGGTGACCATACCTACCACATGCGTTGCAAGTTCCATTAAATTTTACTCTAAACGTAGGGCACTCACTAGTGCTATGTGGACCTAAGCAAATGGAACACCATTGTTGCTCCCTTCTTGGATACATGTGACTTTTTTGAGGGGGTCGATTATCCTTAAGAGACTCTTGGATTGCCTTGGTGAGGTCTGTCAAGAATGTCTCAAATACCTTTGGCTCATTGGCAATGGGCTTTGCAATCATGGGTTCATACTCAATGGCTTGTGAGCTAGTGGATCTCGTGTCAGTAGACACCCTCATGCCTGCTATCATCAAGTTGTCCTCTAATTGGATTGCATTGGCAGTGACATCTTCCCAGGTTGTGATACCTCTAATCACTAGTCCATTATAGATTCCTTCATTCCTCAACCCTCGAATGAATCGATCAAGCAATTGGTTATTGTTGAAGCGCTCATTTACAGGGCAGCGAGAGTTTAAGTGCTTTAGACGACTAATGAAGTCCCTTACTGACTCTCCTTCCTTACGTTCGGCCTTCTGTAGCTGAGATGCTACACCCCAAAGCACACCTTCTCGTATGTACTCCTTTAGAAACAACCTTCGAAGGGTAGGGTAGATTGTTTTCTCGTCCACCCTTAGGGTCCTATACCAATCTCCAACCTTCCCACTTAATGTCAAGCTTAAGGCATTGCACTTATGTAGTTCGTTGCGTTCCCCTAAGGAATCACATACTTGTTCAAACACTTCAATATGTTTTCTAGCATCTTCGTCCCCATTGAATTTTTGCGTGAGTTTGGCAATTTGTACTGCCTTACTTCTAGGCTCTCTATCAGATGCATGACGCATATTTTCCGCGATAGATCGACCTATGGTTTGAGCAAACGCTGCCAAGTCACCTATGTGAGGAGGCAGGGCCGGTGGAGGTACTCTTGGAATCATATGTGGGAGAGGGACGGGTACCGGTCTTGGCATATGTGTGGATGATGCAGGATATGGAACATAACCGGGCATAGGTCCACTCGGATAAGGGCTAGGGAGCGGCACTCGAGGAGCATAAACAAGTGGTACAATTGGAGGTGTGGGGGCCATGTGTGCATAAGGGGCTAGAGGCACATACGGTCGAGGCCCCATATTAGGTACTACGACACTAGGTAGTGGCACTGCGCTAACCGTAGATGTCATCGGTACATTCTCTGTCAGGCTTATCCCTGGAGTAAGCACTGTGTTTTCCTTAATACAGGGTTGAGCCAAGTTAGGGAAGCTAAAGTTGTCGCTCGGAGGCTCAGATTGCATAGAGACCCCAGGTGAAATGACGTAAGATGGGTCCATGGGGCTCATTAGAGGAGTCTCCATTTGTGATAGAGTAGGCTGTTGAGCCCTGCTCGTATCCAGAAATCTCATGGGGCCAGTTGAGAGTATATTTACCCCTCGGTTTTGCCTTTCTAATTGAATAATGCCATGGATAACATTACAGATCATTTTCTGTTGATCTTCGATGCTCGTGGCACTAGAGGTGGATTGTACAATCTCTATCCATCCTACATGGTAGGCATGGCCAGAGTGTAGATCCGTCAACACCTCAATGTGGAGGTCGTATGTCCAATGATCATTAATGAACAATCCTTCTAGAGTCGACGTGTTAACGGTTTCTTGTGAGGTAGAAGCAATGTTGCTCCCCGTGGTTTTACTTGTCACCAACGGTACTCTAGAGGGAACTTCTGAAGGAGGCAGCTCAACAGGGCCTTCTTGGTAAGAAGTTGGCAGGATATCCACATGGACACTCTTTGGGGGTGTGGGGTCCACGTGCGATGTGAAAGGAGAGTCCACTTCCCCACCCCCTTCGTGTGCTTCATTTGCATCAGGTTCCGAGCGAGTAGCTCTACCTAATGTTTCCATGAAATGGCTAAACATACTAGTACTAGGCTGTGGAGCTTCGGGAGGTGCATGGCCTTCTCTCTCAGTGTTTTGGGTAGGGTATGCTTCCATGATTTCTGAGTCGGAGGAGGAATCACTAGCGGCTATTTTAGGGTCTTGGGTGGTGCTACCTTGTGTCCCCGCTGAGGGTCTAGATCCTATCGTGGATGGGTAATGGGTGTCCGTATGAACAGAGGCACCCTCAATATGCTCGTGTTCTAGCACCCGCCCAGAGCGTAAGTGCATGTGCTTTTGATACCCTAAGGTGTCAAAAAGCTGCTCTAGGAGGCCTTGTGACTAGTTTTTAGCGTGTTTTTTGTTTGTTTTTTTGCTAGAGTTTTTAGAGCGTGTCGTGGAATGGGCCGTGTGATAGCTCGAAACGAGCGTATCGGTCAGAGGGTCGTGCCGTGCTTTACAGCCCTCCGTTTGGTCACTCTATGTCCTCGGAATCCTTAAAACTGTCAATTTCCAGTAGGGAACTAGGCCCAAACTAGAAAGTCTAAGGGTGCAAGTGGGAAGAGAAGGGAGGAGAGTGGAGGACTTGTCCCACATGCTCTCATTCTCTCTTGAGGGAGTAGGGTATATATATAAGAGTGAGTCTAGTATGTATCACAAGATTGAGGACTGAGGCCTGGGCCTGGGCTTGGGCTTGGGCTTGGGCTTAGGGAAATGATCCCGATCTATCTTTTATATAGACCAACCCGTACGTTTTTATAACTCACGTTTTTTATTTTCGAAAATTTAACCTCCCACTCACTCGCGTTTTTATTTTTCGGATTTTTTTTTTCACAAATAATTTTTTTTCCGATTTTTTATTATTATTTTTTTTCGAAAACTTTTTTTTTTTGAGATATTATTTGGTACGCGTTTTGGTGCGCGTTGACCTCACCTACCTACTGACCTGCTAATCAGTGGTTCACCTAATTACTAACCTACTTAATTAACTAACTGTGCGCCTAACTGTGCACAAACCAGAAAACACAGAAAACACAGAAAATGCAGAAATTGAAACTTGACAGAACTGTGCAGTGAAAACACAGAAAATGCAAAAAAAGGCAAGAAATGCTAACTGTGTGTAAATAGAAAAACAGAATTTTGCTAATTGTCTAACTAATACTAAATGTACGCAGCGGAAAACATAGAAAATGCAAACTGTGCGCAACAGAAAAACAGAATTAACAACTTGCAGAAAAAATACGCCTTCCTCTCCCTCTTGTTTCCTACTGCAAACCACTCATACAAGAAGCACAAAGTGCCTCTTGGGCTTAGTGCAGGGCGATTCCCCGGCAACGGCGCCAAAAATGTGCACTCCTTGCCGCACTGTCAAAGCAAGGGACTTGCCGATACACCGTGTACGAGAGCCGCAGACGGCTCCAAGCACACAACTAGTTTAACTAGTATGCTCAAAGAGGGCAATGGTGTGTCACTCACCGCCTTATGCTCCTGTCGTAGAGGATTCCTCGCCGCGAAGAAGAGGGAGACGCTGCTACGCCGCGCTCAACCGCTCGCCGCCGTCGTGCCGCCGCAACGCTCGATCGCACACTCTCTCTCTCTCTCTCTCTCTCTCTCTCTCTCTCTCTCTCTCTCTCTCTCTCTCTCTCTCTCTCTCGCACACACACAAGGAGATGGTGAAGGAGAAGGTGGAGATGGAGCAAGAGCAGCTTCTATTGCACAATGAGAGAATGACTCAATTTTAGGTTTAATTGGCTTTTATGTGAGCTCACCCCATTCACACTTGGGCGCCCATGCTTAGCCAACTAACCCTAGCATGTTCGTGTTAGAGTGCGCCTCTCATCGGCGATCACTCTACCTTTTCCTATTGGACCGACAAGCCCGGTGCCTGACTCTACTTAAATAAATAATACGGTTACAGTGTCCGTCGTAGGCGATAGGGTGCCCGTGAGCCACGAGGGTTAACACCAATGTTGTCGTAGAGCAACCACCCCTTAAAAATTAAACCAGTTTTTTTCAGAGATTTTAAACAGAAACATCTGGTATATTATACAACGAAACCACCACGAACAATAACCATGCAGTGTTAACGACCACCTGGACCCAGTGGAGGGGTCAAAGCCATCCCAACCACCATCATGTATAAAAGTTCTTTTGAGTGTAAAAAGTTCAATTATTTACCACCTCGAATCAGTAACTACGTCACAGTGTTAACAGCAACCCAAAAACCAGTGGAAGGATCAAAGCCATGCCAAAATACCATCACCATATATATACTCACTGACCAACAAGGGCCTCAACCAGGTTCTGTTTATACATAGCGAAATTCATATAAAGAATCACATTATCAAAAATAGCTACAGCATCATTCTCACAGTGAAACTGCCCCTTAAAAAGTAGGTCCGCAAAGAAATATGCATGGGCAGAGTGAAAAACCTGAGTAACTTGTGTTGTGAGCTCCGTACTTCAGTGTAACAAAGACACACAATTCTACTTAATGCAAGCATAACAACAACCAAAGCTAAGTGAGGATAGAGTTACACCCTCACCTCTTTAAATAGAGGAAGGAGGAAGGCCGTGAATCCTTTGTAATGAGCAGAGCGCCATGAGTGGAGAGACCCCCTCCTGCGATAGTGAGGCCGCCTATTAAGCGATATGAGAGAATTACCTAACGCCTTCACGGCCAGTATTACCCAAGGTAGTAAACCGCCCCTCTTTTTAATCAAAACGTGTTAGTATCTCAGAAGGGCCAAGTCCCATGGTGGAGATCCAACCTAGTGAAACTTAAAAAGTATGTGTCCTTTATGCTAAGGGTTTTAAGTAATACAATGTTTATGTGTGTGTGTGTGTGTGTGTGTGTGAGAGAGAGAGAGAGAGAGAGAGAGAGAGAGAGCCTACACACAAGCGGTGCAACATTGGATGCTTCCAGCAAAAAGTGCACAAAGCCCCACCACATGCCCTACACTCAACCATGGGGGCTCTCACCGGTACCACCGCAACGCGCGAATGAAAGCATAAACGGGTCACCCCCGATGGAGAGCCATTTCGGTGGAGGAGAGAGTAGGGAAAGAGGCCTTATTGATTGACACAATGGACAACGCAACAGATCTAGTTGATTATGCTGTCTACGACGGCTAGAGCTTAGCATGTGCGTAGACTCCCAATAGGTGGTGATCGTTCATGTGCGTAGACTCTTGATAGGTGGTGATCGTTCATCTTGAATCGGCTATCAACCGGCACCAACGCATGTGCACACAGTAAGACTGAGTGAGTGAGAAAGACAGAGTTAAAGTGTGCTTAAAATACATATGATCGCTCTTTGAACACACATATAAGAGCTGAGTCGCACTGGATTCTAGTAGGGTCATGAGGGTTTATTGAAGAAGTTGAAATCATGTGGTTGCACCCATGAGGAAAAGAAAATCCTGCTGAAATTCACAAAAAGGTCAGCACATCTATTGGTTGAAAGGTGAGAGAAACACTCCCCTTTGACATACCCCTAAAGGATAGCTTAACGCCTTCAATTTTGAATGGGCTAGTGGGGTTATTCTCACCAAAATTAGTGAGATTCTTGCACACATATGAAATCCCCCCCTCACTCTCTCTCTCTCTCTCTCTCTCTCTCTCTCTCTCTCACAGCAAACGATGCCCCTTGCAAGTTTGAGAGTCGTGTATCATATTGAGAGTTGGGCTTTTGCTCGCATTCAAGCTTGCTTCCCTCACATAATTTTCAACCAACAATCTACCTTGCTATTACTAGCACAAAGAGTTTTTAGGGTTGACAGTGCCAAGTTCAATTGGAGATCTATCCTTCTCGGGGAGTGCACCTGTATCCTTCTCGGGGAGTGCACCTTCAGTGATGTGCCACTCTGGACATGTATCAGAGGTGTTTTTCTCCACCACATTTGGAAAGAAAGAAACATTGCTAGCTTTGGAGAATCTCTCATCCTCTAGTATCCCATTCACCATTAGCTTCAAAGGTGCTATGAAGGAAATTCTCAATCAGGTTGTAGAAGCTTCTTGTGTAGGTGATATTTATGCATGATAGAAGTTGGAAGTGCAAGAGGGACACATACTGAGGGGAGAGGATGATGACGTACTATAATTTGGCAATTGTAAGGTCCCGAAGGCAACTCATTGAGTGAAAATGGTGAGAAAAAACCCTAATCGTAATTTGAGCAGAAAGAGAGAGAGAGAGAGATTTTGGCCATTACACCTTGAATAATTATCTTTTGCTTATTGACAGAGACCGGATAATTAAGCTATGGATCATAAGGGCCAGAAGGATGGAGCTGTTTAAGTATTCCTGCATAGGTGAGGTAGAGCACACGGTCTTTGGCGCCGGTGCGATGTTTGCGGTTGTGCTTGCAGAAGTACTTGAGCTGCTCAAGAGTGCAAAGCCCAAGAGTTTGAGTCAGGAACAAGAAGAGCCAGTTAATTGCCCTCTTCTTGGAGGCCACAACAGGCCGCACACAATCGCCTTGCCGGCACAGCGGACAGTCGAGGAGTCGCGGACTATACCACACCATTGGTGCCCTATCATGCATGCTATCCCTATTGCCCAAAAAAAAACTGCTCACTCTTGCAAATTCCTCCTCTACCTCCAGCTCCAATCTTTGTTGCCCATCACACTTCTTGCATATCACTTCCCCCCATATGCTCTTTATGCCCTTCACTCTCAACATGTCTAGGGTTTCGACCGCTGCTCTCTTGTCTGTCGCCCATGGATATGGTGGTTCTATTCTCTCTTCCTTCGGCATGCCACTTCCAGACGCTGGCCTCTCTGTTGTTGCTGTACGTCTTTGCGAGCTGCCTGCCCGTCGCATGGGCCCTCCGCTTCCTCCAGCTGCCCTTTGGTGGCTGTACACCTCGGAGAGCATGCCCGCATGTGGCAACGATGCCGCACCCATCGCCGCAATATTGTCATCGGTCCTTGAGGCTGCACATGTTAAAATGCATCCCTTAATGTAGTACACAAAGTACAAAAACAGTATGGCTGTCATGCTTGGGTTGAAGTACACAAAGTTAAATAAAAGTACAATCATCATCATCATAATGAGCCCCAAATGCTTAGTAGGAAAATGTTAGTAACATGATAGTAATAATGAAGAGACACATTCAATGTAGCCAGCTAGTGATATATCATAAGTTAAATGCTGAGTTGAAAGGCTATACTATACCCACTTGTTGTGGATGGGGTCTGTGAAGATGATGTCTCTGATTGTGAGCGCGATCCAGGCGGTGATAGTGTCAACCGTAGGTAGTCATCCGACCCTGAATCTGACATAATTTGGCAGGAAATTAAGTGTGGCGATGCAGCAGTGCGAACATCTTTGTCGATATTCATCGAGTACTCAAGTATTTGGCCAAAAGCCCTGGATGTACACATTAACAAGATAGTAACGAAGATGAGATGGAATGGAGGGTGATGGTGCAAATTTAAACATTGCTGAGTAAACCCACATACCAATATAATTGCTGAGTGAGTCCATAATATGAGGGCGATGAGGAAGGAGGGTAATGCTCGCTGCTAGGCCATCAAAATCAGGAATATTATACTGATGCGGGAAATGTGTCAGAGCTTGACAGGGAGAGTGGGGGGAGGATTAAGCAAGGAAATGGGTATAATTAGGCAAGAAAATGGAGGATTAAGCAAAGATGAGTTAGCTAAAAGCAAGAGATGCAATAGGCTATGGGAGCCTATAATATAGAGCTCTATCACAATCTTCCAGCTGGCAGCCAAAATCTATGTCCTGCCCATGAATGCAAAGGGGACAAGCTCACGCCCCACTTCCGCATTAACTAGAGATAAATCCCAATAATCACTTTGAATTATTTATTGAAATCCACCAATCAAAATCGGCCTGACTAAGTACTCAGATAATGGAAATGCTCGGGGTCATGCATTGGCTGGATGGTTTTATTCTTCTAAATATTTTTTTATGGTATGACAAATCACTACACAAAATTAGGGCGTGCATTGCTGAAGGATGCAGGCACAGAGAGAGAGAGAGAGAGAGAGAGAGAGAGAGAGAGAGAGAGAGAGAGAGAGAGAGAGAAGGTATAGCCTTAGGTAGGTAATCCACCAAGCTAAGTTTGCCAAAAGCGGAGTCATTAGGGCAGAGATTGTCTAGGGCGCTACCCATCAGCACTGACGTTCTCTCTCCTCTTAATTCACACGTCATCTCTCTCTTCTCTCTCTCTCTCTCTCGCCACAGACAGCCAAACGCCATGATCCAGTGACCGTGACCGACCTTCCCTAGCGTTTTCACCTTCTTTGAATTCTTTCTTTGCCCCCCGCCGTCTCTCTCTCTCTAAGTTCACTATCTTTATGCATGTATGCTTAATTAATCAACAAATAAATGTATATACTCAACTCATGTGTGCATAACATATATGCATATAAATATGAAAATGGGAAAATTATCAAAATACCCCTCTAATTTTTGGAAATTCCCAAAATATCCTTCAAATTTCAAAAATTCCCGAAATACCTTTGTGTCTATTTTGGTTGGATCGTTCACAATTCCCTAATCTTTATTCCTTTTTTACAATCGCAGTTCGTTTTTGAGTGCTTAGCATGTAATTTGTCATAAATTACCTCTCAAAAGAGGCAATTATGTCTAAAGGTGTAATGAAGCAATTCATCTCCAAAGCCTACATAACCACTCAAACTCTAGTTTTAGTATCTTGTATTGATAGACAATCAGTCTTCTTATGAAAAGCTACAAAAAAAAATCTCTTTGGAGAAATTTACTCTCACAACAATGGGAATTTTGAAAATTTGAAGACATTTTGGAATATGGGGGGTACATAGGGAATATTTGAAATTTGAGGGGTATTTTGGGAATTTCCACAAATTAGAGGGGTATTTTGGTCATTTTCTATGCTATGAAAATATACTTCTATACATGTATATATGCAAAAAAAAGTATTTCTGTTTATGTGTGTATTATGCGCACTTATTTATGGACATAGATGTGCCTCTATGTATGCTTTTGCACTTGAAAATCTTGGATGTTGACCCTTAAGATGTTACTTGCCATGAGCTAGCGTGTTGTTGACACATTCATCAAAGAGCTTTGTGATGATCGTTACGTGCGAAATAAAGATCCCATCTTCTTTTATGATCAATAATTCTTACTGCATTAAATAAGTGTTCATGATAGCCTGCTTAAGTAGGATGGGGAGAGAGGGAGCAGAAAGTGATTACGACACGGGTTCTTCAACTAATCATGGACGACTAACCTCTATTAATATTATGTAGATTAGGCTATGCTTGCATGCTCACTCCCAAGGTCCAATTTCTCCTTGTAAAATTTTTGTTGTAGCTTATTCTCTTCTTATGTGAACTTTCACTTAAGGCATGTGTGCCCATGAGGTGTGTGTAGTTGTGTGTCATCCCTAAATCCTCTTCCATCTCCTATATATACTAATGCTCATTGTATACATGCTTTGAACAATGCAAGTTATGGTGATATTTTCAATATGAATGGCTCTCTCTCTCTCTCTCTCTCTCTCTCTCTCTCTCTCTCTCTCATCTCTTTAAGTGGATTGAGCCAATGAGAATTAGCACCTCCAACCTAAACATCTTCATTAATCTAGTGTCCTCTCCAGTCATCCATATGCAATTACTCAACTATAGGCAAGTACATGTGTGTGGTCCAATGAGCCATTACCCTCCTTGATACACTCGACATAGATGACTGTGCATGTGTGTTGAGCTTCACACGTGTATTTTGGGTTTCTTTTTCGGCTAATTTTCACCTTTAAATACTTGAATTATGGAGCATGAAAGGTCATGTATTGGTTATCTATCGATGTTTAGGATACCAAGGTGCGGCATCTACAAGATGCCAATTTACCCAAGGAAACTTGGAATAATTTGGTCTCACCAACAGCAAGGCAAGGAAGTTTCACTTGAACGTAGAATTCAATAGGCTATGCAAAATAAGGACCTAGCTATGAATGACTTTGTCTTGAAGATAAAATACATATGTGAGTCCCTTACATCTATCAGTGTTATTGTTGGTGATTATGACAAAGCTTGCTTACATGGCTTATGACTAGTGACCAAGTAGATTAAGACCTCCATTCATACTCTTATGTATGCTTTTACTCTTATCAATCTTTGATCTTGACCCTTAAGATGTTACTAGTGAGCTAGTGTGTTTTCGACACATTCATCAAAGAGCTTTGGAACGATCGTTACGTGCAAAATAAAGATCCCATCTTCTTTAAAAGAACAATAATTCTTATTGTTGGGTTAGGGTGGATCAACGAGACTAAGATTCATGAATATATCATTGCTAGTTACACTAGTAATTAGAGAATTAGAGAGAGAGAGAGAGAGAGAGAGAGAGAGAGAGAGTGTGTGTAGACTCAAGACATAACTTGATTAATGATAAATCGACAACATGCTTACAATGATTGATTGGGTTGCAGAGTTTGTACAAGCTCTTGCTACTTATATAGTAGCTCATATGACTAGGTGCACCTCTCAAGAGTCACGAGTACCTTTTCCCAAAGGTCAAGGGGCAACTCTCCAAAAGTCAAGAGTGTCCATAGAATGTGGAAAATCTATGCTGATTGGGATGGCATTTGGACTCTTGTGCAACTCACCTTCCAAGAGGTGCTAAGCTATGTGTCCTCACATGCTTACATGCTTACTGGATTGCTAACTGTGCAAGAGATGATTCTTACATAACAGTTGTGGATGCTAGGCCAAAGACCACAAACCCAACAAACCTCCCCTTGGACTTTGGACTAGACTAGTAACCAACTACCAAGAGATCAATTGTCCCGAAGACCAGATTACACAGGTTATATATAATGACTCTTTGGAGTATGGTGCCACAAAGGCTAAATAGGCCTCCCCTCAAACCATGAGTCTCATAGGATCAAGTTGTTCACCAAGATGACTCCAAAAATGAGGTTGGGGATGAGATGTCCACCAAGATGACTCCAAAAATGAGGTTGGGGCTGAGTTTTCCACTAAGATGACTCCAAAAATGAGGTTGGGACTCACCCATATTTTGCCTACAAGTCGCCATTGTCAGTGCCACGTCTCGGGAAACTAGCTTCATATTCATACCTTCTACAATGCTATTGTTTGGATGTTGCTACTGCTGCTAAATTCTTTAATCTTTGTGAAAACCTTTGCTAAGTGTTCGGGCTTTCTACACTCATAGCAAATTTCTTGATACCTTTATTTGATGAAAGACTAGATGTGGTGCAAGAAAAACTACATGCATAACAAGTTGATATTGTTGATCCTCCTCCGGCCCTTGAAGACGGCTTTTTCTTCTCTCTCATAGTGCTTGATGGAGCGATCTTATTACTTGGAAACTCTCCAAGGATAGTGTGTGTCTCCTCACATGTGCACAACGCAACATCATCTCCATAAATGACACACATAAACTCACACACAGCTCAGCACACACCTAAAAATAACAAATTATATTAGTTAGGCCAGGAGCATCAATTTATGGAACTTAATTTCTTTTCAAAGAGAGCTCAGGGAGCACTAATCACACATACGATTAATGCGGCGGTTTGGAGCTCGAATAGAGACTACATAGAGGAGAAAAATTTCATGCAAAATCAGAACAAATTGAAACCTAAATGCTAGTCTAAGCACACACTAATTTCTAATTAACAAATCCTACTGCTCTTTTGCTAACCTCGACTAATCCATTGAGAGTAGTGGCCTCTTGGGTCTACCAAAGACAAGCCCGTTAGTGCTCAATTATTGGGATGTGCAATTAATGGAGAAAGCAATTAGAGATTGCTACTCAAACCATACACTCTGATACCAATTGATGGGTAGGGTGGATCAACAAGACTAGCATTCATTATTGTAGCATTAATAAGTACACTAGTAATGAGAGAGAGAGAGAGAGAGTAGACCCAAAACATAACTTGATTAATAACTGTAATGAAATTGGCCTATTTAATTTGAGAGTAGTGGAAATTAATGAGAGTACTTTTGAGAAATGACTTTGTGAGCATAGCGGGTGAACATAATTGAAGATAGCAACATAATCATAGCAATTAGTTAACTTGGCATGAACAATACTTTTGCAAGAGAGAGAATTTAGAGAACATGACAACAGTTGAGGACCGGATTTATGTGGAGCCGGTCCCCCCTCCAATAGGCATTTGTATTATGATTTCTCCCATTAAGAGAGACTTGTTACAATACAATCTTTGTGTTCCTTGTGACCTAGGTGATGCAATGAAGATGGAAAGCTTCATGCATCACAAACATAACATAAACTTGAAGAAAGCTTTAACTATCCCAAGCCTCAGTCCCAAGACCTCAAACACCTTCGAAGGTGGAGAGAGCTAGCAGGGAATGAGGGTAGGGAAGAGGAAGAAGAAACATTTCGTACGAGAAAGAATTAGTTCCTCACTTATCATAACTCTTGTTTCTAGCATACATATAGCATAGTAATGAAGAAGAAGGAGATGGAAAGCTTAAGCATTGAATCATGGCTCTTGGTTGGATTTGCACTCCATATCCAAGAGTGTTGGTGTAGGCTCTCAACCTCTACTTGCTTGGAGAAGGAGAGAGAGCTCTTGCACTTTGCATAGCACACAATGAGAGTGTTTTTGAGTGTGTGTGGGTGAGTATACCCCCTAAGCAACCCCCTAGCTTGCTTGGGTCGACCCCCTCTTGTAGCTCATGCTTGAAGCTCATTGGACCCCTCCAGGCCTAGCCAATCACAAGCAGGAGGCATTACAAGCAGCAAGGGTAGCCTTGAGACAAGTGTCCCCCTTTCCTCTTTGAGAGAGAGGGCTAGATAAATGTTAAATCAATAAATAAATCTCCTAAATTATTATTGGACCCTTGGGTGGCCAACTTATAGGCTTCAGGCACACCATGAGGGCAACATGAGGAGGAACTTGACAAGTGTCCCTTTTGCTTTCTTTGTACCATGTATGCCTTGTGTGAGTGTGTGGGTGTTCTCTCTCATCCCCCCCATGTAGGGCTCGCCCCTCCTTGTAGGGATTGAATCTTTGACTTTTTGACACCTCAAGCCCCTCATGCATAGGCCCAGTTCCCACCACAAGCTTGGCTCATAAGCACTTTAAGCTTGGGCTTGGTTCTCACCTTAAGTGCAACCCTAGCATCTCAAGCATGTCAAGCACCTCAAGCATCTCAATAATTAAGCACCTCAAGCATCTCAAGCACCTCAATCATCAAGCACCTCAAGCACCTTAGTCGTCAAGCATGACAAGCAGGACAAGCACCTCGAGTTGGGTCGGGTTCCCGCGCCTCAAGCTCAGCCCTAGCGTACCTAAGGTCAAAGGCCTTTTACACACATTATTGGAGGTCTTCAATGAAGCTAACCCTAAGGTCTTATGCTCTATTTGTTAGCCTTGCTCTTTGATAGACCATCTCTCATTTGGGCCCCTTTACCAGAGATAGATCTATAAGCACATGTCTATATCTTAACACTTGTTCCCATTTATTCTCCCACATTAAGTGATCAATTTAATATGAGAAAATCATTTGGGTTGGTTAGATATTAGATATTAAATTTTATGACATTACCTCTCTCTTGAAATCATAGTCGTCCTCGACTATTGTTAACCCTCACGGCTCACGGACACCCTATCACCTACGACTGACGTTGTAACCTACGGCGGACATTGCATTATTTATTAGCACACTCTAACTGGAACATTCAAGGATTAGTTGGCTAAGAATGGACGCCCAAGTGTGAATGGGGCGAGCTCATATAAAAGTCAACTAAACCTAAAATTCACTCATTCTCTCATTTGTGCAATAGAAGAGTGCTCTTGCTCCATCTCCATCTTCTTCTTCTTCATCTCCTTGTGTGTGTGTGTGTATGCGTGAGAGAGACAGAGAGTGTGTGATCGAGCATTGCGATGACGGCACGACAGAAGCGAAGCGGTTGAGCGTGGCGAAGCGGCGGCTCCTTCTTCGCGGCAAGGAATCCTCCACGAAGCAAGCGTAGAGCAGTGAGTGACACACCATCGCCTTCTTTGAGCTTACTAGTTTAGGCTTGGCGTGTGCTTGGATCCATTTATGGCTCGCACACGGTGTATCAGCAAGTTTCTTGCATTGACACGTGTGACATACACGCACATTTTTGGCACCGTTGCCGGGGAATGCCATACACCAAGCTCGAGTAGCACTTTGTGCTTCTCAGTGGTGCAATTTCAATTATAGGAAAGATAGGGAAGGAGTGTGTGTGTTGAGAAGAGGGATTTGGTGTTATACTGTGTGTTTTTTTTGTTAATGGAGTTTTCAAAGGTACTGTGTTTATTCTCTGTGTATTAAGGTAGTTACTTTTCTTTGTTAATAGAGATTTCAAAGGTACTGTGTTTATTCTCTTTGTATTAAGGTAGTTCGTTTTCTGTGTACAGTAAGTAGGAAGTAGATTAGTGAGAGTTAATAGAGTGTGTTAGTCTGTAAGAGTAGGTGTATTAGTTAGAATTAGGTAGATAGAGTGTGTGTGTGTGTGCTCTCGTGCAGGTCGCGGCGAACTTATCCTTTTTTTTAAATTAAAATTTTTAAAAAAATCAAAAAAATTAAAAATTTTAAAGGTAGGATCGGGATCGGAAATATCTCCCAGACCCAAGCCCAAGCTCACGCTCAAGCCTAGGCCTCAGTCGCCTTTTAAAAAAACGAATTTTAGCTTCACACGTAGCTAAAAATCGATTTTTTGAGGACCAACGGAACGTTAGATGCCCGAAAATTGTGTTGTAAAGCTCACAGCGACCCTCTAAGTGATACGCTCGTTTCAAGCTATCACACACTTTAATCAAAAAAATCAAACATTAAAAAACATTCAAAAAACATCAAAAACAAGAAAAAATCAAGTAGAAAACGGGGTGCAAAACACCCACAAAACAAAGCAAGTAACCTTTGAGGGTACTTGCCGACACTTGTAGGGCACCCAAAGCACATGTATCTACGCTCTGGTCGTGTGCTAGAGTCCGAACAACTAGCTGGTGCTTCGATTTACGGGGGTACTCACTATCCTTCCACGCTAGGGTCTACGCCCTCGGCGGGGACCCAAGGTAGTGCAACCCAAGACCCAAATATAGCGGCTAGCGACTCTTCCTCTGACTACGATATTATGGAAGAGCATCTTACACAAAGCCCCGGGGGAACAAATGAAACTGTGCTAGCTGGGCCCAACAACCTGGAACTAGTGTTTTTAGCCGTTTGATGGAAAATTTTAGTAGAGCTACGCGCTCTGAACCTACGGCTAGTGAAGTAAACGAAGAGGGTGGGGAATTAGAATCACCATTCACATCTCCTGTAGACCCCACACTCCCTCAGAGTGTCCACGTGGACATTCCACCTACCTCATTTAATGAGGGCCCTACCGAGCTACCACCTTCCAAAGTCGCCTCTAAGGTAGCGGCGACTAAAAGTCAAAACACGGGAAGCAACATTGCATTCACCTCACGGCAACCCTCTAGTACACCAAGTTTGGACGGGGTATTTCTCAATGAAAATTGGGAATATGACCTACACACGGAGACTTTGACCGACCTATACATGGGCTACACATACCATGTGGGTTGGTTAGAAGTTGTACAATATACATCTAGTGCCACTGGTCTAGAAGAACAACAACACATGATCTGCAATGTCATCCATAGGATTATCCAATCCGAGAGGCAAAATCAAGGAATAAACATACCTTCGACGGGTCCTATGCAATTTTTAGACACGGGCAAAGGGAAACAACCCACTCTATCACAAATGGAGACTCCCCCAGTGAGTCCCATCGATCCCCCATATGTTGTTTCACCAAGGGTCTCAATGCAATCTGAGCCCACAAGTGATAGCTTTACTTTTCCAAGTCTAGCTCATCTTTCCCTGGATGACACCACGGATACCATGCCTACCCCAATGATGGGCATGCCAAGAAACACACCATGGACCTCGTTTGTTAGTAAAGCACCGCTACATGGTAGCTCAATGCCTGCAATAGTACCTACAAGTGTGTACCAATCGTATGCACCTATGGGTCATCGTACTCATGTAATCTCTACTCCCCCCATTGTTTCAACTACCTATGCTCCACAACCACAATAGACAAGTTCTTATTTCCATGGGACTATACCGGCTAGCATTAGCATGTCACATCCAACGTCTGCTATGCCTAGGGCCACCCATATGAACTATGGACCACCACATGGCACAACATCGTACCCAACGTGGAACCCAAGGGCTTCCTATGCGCCAAGCCCAATGCCAATACCTACTCCACATGTAGTCTCTGGAGTGCCTTCACCCACGGTGCCTGCTCACTTAGGTGACTTGGCAACATTTGCTCAAGCTATTGGTCGATCGATTGTTGAGAATATGCGTAACATGCCTGATAGAGAGCCTAGAAGTAAGGCAGTACAAATAGCCAAGCTCACACAAAAATTTAGTGGAGACTGGGATGTGAGAAAGCATATCGAAGTGTTTGAACAAATATGCGATTCTCTAGGAGAACACAATGACCTACATAATAGAAATGCTTTAAGCCTAACCTTATGTGGAAAGGCTGGGGATTGGTATAGAACCCTAAGGGTGGAAGAAAAAACGATTTACCCTACTCTTAAGAAACTGTTCTTAAAAGAATACATATGAGAGAGAGTGCTTTGGGGTGTATCCTCTCAGCTCCAGAAAGCCCAACGAGAGGAAGGAGAGTCGGTAAGAGACTTTATAAGTCGCTTGAAGCATTTGAATTCTCGTTGTAATCCAAATGAGCGCTTCAACAATAACCAATTGCTTGATAGATTCATTAGGGTATTACGACATGAGGATATCTACAATGGCCTAGTCATTAGAGGTATCACCACTTGGGAAGCAGTCACCACCAATGCGATCCAATTGGAGGATAATTTAATGATTCAAGGAGAAAGAGTGTCTGTTGAGTCTAAATCTATCAGCTCGCAAGCATCAGGGCATCAACCAATGACCCTAAAGCCTATTGCTAAAGAGCCAAAGATATCTGAGATGACTTTAGCAGATCTCACCAAGGCTATTCAAGAGAGTCTTAGAGACAATCGTGCTCCGCAAAACAATCATATGTATCCAAGACGGGAGCAACAATGGTGCTCAGTATGCTATGGACCGCATGGTACCAGTGAATTCCCTACTTTTAGAGTAAAATTCAATGGGAACTGCAATGCATGTGGAGGGTATGGTCATCAAGTTAAGGATTGCATAGTATTTAAGCCCGCGATGGCCAATAGACCAACCTTAGCATGGACAGACACACCTCGAGTGCCTGCATTGATTCCAGCCCCACCTCTTAAACAAACATCACAACATATGGTCCCTAGGGCCCAAAATGTTGTTCAAACAACACCCTTACCACCTCCAGTGCTAGGACCGCAACCACCACATCCGAGAATCACTTATGTGAATCAAGTGGGTTGTGAGTCACCTATTTCTTGTTTGGAAGGCTGTGAGGAAGATATAGATCCTAATATCGCCTATGGGATGGATGTGCTTGAAGAAAGTCCACAATACTACATGGAGGACTATTGGGGACAAGTCAAACCTGTATATCAAGTAGCTGCTCTTGCGGCAAGAGACCAAAATATCAATTACATTGCTAAGAGACCACCTCCTCAATGCTATGAGTGTGGAGGTCCACATCGTGTAGCCGAGTGTCCTATTAGGCTACAAAAGAACGCCACACTAATGCAAACCAATCAAGCGAGTACGTCTACAATGCCGATACTCATGTGTAATCGATGTGGCATAGATCATTTGATTGCCCAATGTCCAAATAATCCAAATGCACCAAAGATCATTCCATTAAACTTGATTGAAGTTACCGAGGATCCATCACCAAGTACACCCGTGGTACCAGTAAACGTACTCACACGATCGATGCTCCAAAAACAAAACTATATTCTTGAGTAAAGAGACACGACATCAATTTCCCAATCTTAGAAAAAGAAGAAAACACGAAGAAAGAGATCGCAAAAAGCAGCGAAGTCAGACCCCAGTTCAAAGACCAACATAGGGACTAGTGAGGACCCCGTATATATGAATGACGCTGAAGAAGATTCTGATTCAAGTGAAACCATGGAGACCAAAACGACCACTAACATAGAAACCAACAAGGAAGATCTTCATGAGCCACAATGGCCAGAATCCAAAAATAAGATAGGAACTTATCCAAACCCTACAGAGGAGATCGAGCGAGTCAAGCAATTAAGGATTTTGGTAGAAGATACCTAAAGGGATCTAGAACCAGCACCTAGGAAGATCTAGATTACAGACACCGTGTTCCTTACGCAACAACAACCTCACCAAGTCCATAGACCCTTGGACATACCTAGTTTCATCCAAGAAGAAAGTGACTTAAAGTCATGGGAAAGTGGGCGTACTCACTTCTTGACGGAAAGAATGTTTACAGAGAGACTACTTGATCCTATCGAAGAAATGGAGATCCCATCTTCTCCACGTCAAGGGACTCAAGGCCAAAAGGTGCCGTTAAACATTGCCAAATTGATGGATTTCATGACTTCAGAAGTTAGAACCACCATCATGTCCAAACTATATAAAGACCCTGAGCTAGTCTCAGCTCTTCGAGCCTTCCTCAATGGAGAACTGAAGTTTGGGCTACCACAATTTGCACAGATGGATGGAGCTGAGGAGATGCCAATAGAGGAGGAATACATAGATCCACAGCCCAACCTAGATGAGAACCTTGTTATAGAAATACCTGTTAACAAGTTGGGACAATACTTTGATGGTGATGAATCCAATGCGACTATACCAATCACTACTATGGGATTAACTGTGAAGGGAATCCTTGATGGTGGCGCTGGGGTTAGCATTGTGACTAAAAATTGCTGGGAGACTATGGGAAGACCTCACCTTGCGACCACAACCATAGTAGTGAAGATGGCCAATGGGTCTATTGTTAAACCTATTGGGATGCTAGAAGATCTCAAGATCAAGGTCTTTGGACATAAAATAAGGATTACCTTTATTGTTATGGATTTGTCCAAACACACTATGGCATCGGAGATGATCTTAGGACGTCCTTTCATGAGGGAAGCAAAAATGGTGCATGGCTGGTCTAAAAACCATGTCTACCTGCAGTTCCAAGATTCTGTCATTCGAGTGGATCTTGTGACGGGTCGAGCACATCCTCTAAGAAATAGGTTTATAATTGATCATAGATCTGACACCACAATTCACTTGGCCCCATTGCAGTATTGTTACACGTGTAAAGCGGACACTGATGTTGGGGAAGATTCTCCTTATATGGATGTACTACCTGGGATGATTGAGTTGGACAATGTGGATTGGGTTCACCTAGCAGCAACCATAGACACTTGGGGAAATAGGGGGACGACTTGGGTAACACTTGAGGGGGATGAAATACCACCACTCGCACCCTTAAATATGCTACAAGCAATGCATATAGCTTCTGACAAGACTCATCCTAAAATAACGAAGAAAACATACAAGTGGGTCCCTAAAGCTTCTTTAGCAACCATGGCTAGTGCAAAAAAACAGAAGCCTTGTAAGAAATGTTCCACTCGCTCCAAGAAATGTGAGAAAACATGGCGCTGGATTCCTAAACGACTATTGGAAGCCCAAGGCTACTATCAAGGAAATGATCAAATCTGGGTGCCAAAACGTAGATTGTGTTCTTACGTGTCACCTGACCCATGTGAGCCCAATCCCGTAGCTCCAAAACAAATCAACAATCGCGGAAAGAAAAAAATCACAAAATGCTACACACCCGTTCTAGAGCTAGTTTGGGTACCGAAGAAAGAACAATTTGTTCCACCTAGCTCAGGAAGGGGGGAGTCCCATGAATCTTCTAGCTCCTCATGTAATGCATCCATAGAGGTAAAGCCTTCTCCACAGTCTCCACCTACAATAGTGGACCTCCATAAAGCTACAAAGAAATCCACACCTCCCAGTGTTCAAGAATCACCTGAAGAACCACTTCAAGTTACCCTGGGAGGGTACCTTACCACCCTTGCAACTCGACGAGGCACCTAAGGTAATAGGAAACTACTGGCAAAAATCCCCACCTATTACCAACTGGAACAATTGGTTTCAAAAGGTGACAAGCTCATTTCAAACGGTATGATCTACCCAAGCAAGGGGGGAGTGTTTGTTGACGTCCATCATTCACTTGCTTCCCTCTCAACCTTTTTCCCTGACCTCTTAATCTCCAATCTTAGGGAATGTATATATATAGCCTTATACTCATTTTATTTTATTTTTAAAGATCAAGAGAAATTAGCAAATGAGTATGCACAATTAAAGTCAAAACATTGACTCAGACCTACACATTCGCATCCGGTACACTGAAACAGAAACCTATGCCATAAAACACCTTTGATCCTCATCACTCGAGTGATGGAGGGTAGGTAGAATTCGTATGATAGGAGTGTTTCTGTTTTAGAGTTGAGTAATTAGCAACGTTTTTTCTTCCCACTGATGTGCCTCCTAGAGGTATTCTTTGTGTTTCTTAGTGTGTACAGGAACGTGTTGCTTTTGTTAGGATTTGGACCTTCATGGGATCTTTCTCTCATTCACACTTCAAATCAAGCGCGACCATCGACACAAGCAGGTGTTTCTTGTCCATTAGCATTGCCCCTTATCTTTTTGCATCCATGTTTGTCTGCTTTGATTGTGATTGGTAGCATAATATTCAACACATTTTCTTAGTATCAAACATTAAATTCAATGTGATTTTTTGTCATACTCACTTGTCTAGGTTTAAAAATCAAGCAGTCTGACTAAGCTAGTTTGACCAAGCTAGGTGTTAGAGATCTTCTCTTAATACCATGGGGAATGCCTTCCTAATAATCAATGGTTAGTTAGGTTCTTAATCCAATTTAGGCAGCATTGTGTGAAATGTACTAGGGCTTTCTAGTGGGCTTGACCCTATTGACCTTTAGCTTAAGTATTATAAAGGGAGTTTACTAGTGTGATGAGCCTGGGGAGGTGTATCAGTGTTATATGACCCCCCAAAGTTACAAAATTAAAATGTTGAAAATGAACAAACAAAAAATCAAAGTGCCACATTGTAAAATCTTAAGCTGGAAGAGAAATCTGGGCTTGATTGGGTACTTCACTCACATGTATCGCCTATGGTACTAGAGCCCTAGAGGTTCCCAGTGTGTGCGCTTTTCCTTGAAAAGAAAAAAACCCAAGGTGTACAAAATAAGCACACACATCAAAATTGAATCACTGTGAAAAGACTTTGGGGGCTCAAAGAAAAGGTAATCAGTCAGGCGATGATTTCATGAGAAATTACTTTTATCGTAGCTTAACTACAAGGTCTTCTAGGTATAGCCTCTAGTCAACCCTCGAACATGAAATACTTGTCTCTCGCGATTAAACAACTTAATTGACAAGAGAAAATTAAGAAGCTTACCCATGGTATTAATAGTCGATCTCTAGGGCCTTTCGACCGTTAAATTAGCGACCCCATACTTGTTTAATTTTTTACCTTTACATCTGTTTATGCATTTGATTATATTGCAATTTAATGTTTATTGCTGACAAATTGTTTAAAATTTTGTTACCAATCAATTTGTCTGCCTAAAACTGCATATGCTTTTTAATCGCTTATGAGAATGCAATTACTGTGCCAATGTTGTTTGATTTTGCAGTGACTGAAGAAGGCTAAGGACATTCATCTCAAATGCTCTTCCACCTCGACCAACGATCTTCAACTCAATAGCTTCCAAGGACGGAATCTACATCAGGAAGGGGGGCATGTTAACCCTCACGGCTCACGGACACCCTATCACCTACGACTAACGTTGTAACCTATGGCAGACATTGTATTATTTATTAGCGCACTCTAACTGGAACATTCAAGGGATTAGTTGGCTAAGCATGGGCGAGCTCATATAAAAGTCAACTAAACCTAAAATTCACTCATTCTCTCATTTGTGCAATAGAAGAGTGCTCTTGCTCCATCTCCATCTTCTTCTTCTTCATCTCCTTGTGTGTGTGTGTGTGTATGCGTGAGACACACACACACAGAGAGAGAGAGAGAGAGAGAGAGAGAGAGAGAGAGAGAGAGAGAGAGTGCGATTGAGCATTGCAACGACGGCACGGCGGCGGCGAAGCGGTTGAGCGCGGCGAAGCGACGGCTCCTTCTTCTTCGCGGAGAGGAATCATCCACGAAGCAAGCGTAGCGCGGTGAGTGACACACCATCACCTTCTTTGAGCTTACTAGTTCAGGCTTGTTGTGTACTTGGAGCCATTTGTGGCTCACACACGGTGTATCGGCAAGTTCCTTGCATTGACACGTGCGACATACGCGCACAACTATGAGGTAGAAGATTTAAAGCCTTAGTCATTAGTCAATTTTACTTAGCGGGTAGAGGATCCGTTTTTACCCTACGACATCTTTCCAAGATGGATGTCCATTTGGTGCTTGGGAGACATAGCTGCCGCAAGCATGTCTGCTCTTTAGTCCATTTCATTCTCCCAAAGTAGAGTGACAAATTCTACTTGGTGTTTGAGAGACTTCGTCATCACAAACATGATTCTAAGCATGCATACTAGTTAAATTTGTGCACAATTTAAAAGAGGACTAGTCTTATAAGACAAAAACATGAGTCATTTAAAAGAAATTTGTACATTTTCTTACTCTAATGTAGCATTGTAAGCATTGACAAGGTTCATACTATCCTTAAGCTGTATTCTTTACATCCATCTAGCATCTTCAAAAGGATAATTTTTAAACTTAATAAGATACCGTCGGATAATCCTACCATGTCGTAGTACCTTGTCTTCATGCCGAAGAACAGCTTCGGGTTGTAGCACCTCTTCTTGGTCTTCAACTTCGGGAGGGTCTTCAATAATTGGTTCAATTGGTGGCTCTCCTTTGTAGGGCTTAAGTAGGCTTACATGAAAGGCATTGTGTAAGAGACAATGGTTGGGCAACTTGAGTTGATAAGCCGTCTCATTGATGGGCTTCAAGATTTGGAAAGGACCATAGTATCTTTTTGCTAGTTTAGCATAATACTTTTGATGGCCTGTAGGATTTTTGCCCGTCGTTTGCCTTAATTGAGCCTTAGGAAACTTGAGTAAGACCCAATCATTTTCTTTGAACATTAAGGCTCTTCTGTGCTTATCAACAGCAGCTTTTTGCCTTTGTTGAGAGATGGATATAGCCTCCTTAATCTTTTGAAAAGATTCTTGTAGGTCACGGCTATACTCATCAGCGGCGGCGAAGATCTTCCCATGTACTTTGAGTAGCAAGGGACTTTTAGGTCTTCCCTCAATGATCTCAAAAGGTGCTTTTCCCGTAGAAGTATGTACAATATTATTGTAGGCATACTCTACAAGAGGTAAGTACTTTTTCCATTGTGAGCGTTGATCTACTTAGGTAACATAAGTCTTGAGTAGATCGAGTATCGTAAGATTGGCTATCTCACTTTGGCCATCCGTTTGTGGGTGATAGGCCGAAGAGAAATTCAATCTTGTTCCTAGATTTTCAAAGAGACCTTTCCAAAACTTATTGGTCATTCTAGGATCTCTATCTGACACGGTGGATGTGGGTAATCCATGGTGCTTGAAAATCTGAGATATGAAGAGAGTTTCCATTTGATGTGCCTTAATAGTCTTTTTGACAGGAATAAAATGTGCTTGCTTGCTAAACCTGTCAACTATTGTCCATATTACTGTATTCCGATGGATAGACTTGGGTAATCCAAAGATGAAATCCATGGATATACTCTCCCATGGTGAATTTGGGATAGGCAATGGCTGGAGTAATCTAGGTTGCTTCCCTCTATCATACTTGGTCTTTTGGCATACTACACATTTTGAAACATACTCTTGTATGTCCACTTTCATGGTAGGCCAATAGAAATACGTCTCTACTCCTCGGAGAGTAGGTTGAATACCTCTATGCCCCGCATATGGAGGAGCATGGGATTCATACATAACTTTCTCACGAAGGGAATGGGTAACACGTAGCCTATTGCCGTGGAGAAGATAACCATCCTGCAAGGTGAATGGTTCCTCTTTCTTCCCCAAAGCAAGGGCTGACATTATGTCTCTAAAGTCAAGGTCAGTAGCATACTCATCTATCATAGAGGATAGATCATTGTGAGTAGCTATAGACACCGCATTAACTTTGGGTCATCGTGAAAGTGCATCGGCCACTTCATTGTGCATACCAGCTATGTGAGCAATATGGAAATTAAATTGCGAAAGAAAATTTTCCCACCTCATTTGTTTGTCGGAAAGCTTGGTTTGCGTCATGAAATACTTGAGACTTTGGTGGTCAGTTCGTAGGATAAATGGAGTCCCCAATAGGTAGTGCTTCCATGTGTCTAGGGCATGTAGAACAGCTAAAAGCTCTTTCTCATAAATGTCCAAGACTTGTTCATCATCAATATTGAGTCTTCGGCTCTCATATGCTATGGCATGCCCTTCTTGAAGCAAAACTGCTCCAAGGCAATCACCACAAGCATCACATGGACCTCAAATGGATTTGAAAGATCCGGAAGCACGAGGACTGGTTGGGAAGTAAGCTTCTCTTTGAGCTTTTCAAAAGCATTTTTCTCCTTAGCAGTCCATACAAACTTAACGTTCTTCTTAGTTAAGTCGTGTAGTGGTCCTGCTACTTGAGAGAATTTTGCTATGAAGCGTCTATAGTATGCGCACATACCAACAAAGCTTCTTAGCTCATGTAGATTTCTTGGGTTAGGCCATGCTTTTATTACCTCTAACTTTGGGGGATCCATTTGGATACCATCTTTAGAGATAATATGACCTAGGTATTGAATCTCTTGAAGGAAGAATTCGCTTTTCTTTTGGTTGAGAAAAAGCTTGTTCTCCCTCAATGTTTGAAAAATCACTTGGAGATGTTGCTTATGTTCCTCCAAAGACTTGGAGTAGATGATGATATCATCAAAGAACACTCCAGTGAATTTGCGGTATGGTCTAAAAATTTTCTCCATCAAATGATTGAACGTAGCTGGTGCATTAGTCAAGCCAAAAGGCATGACTAGATATTCATAAAGACCAAACGTTGTGCGAAACGCGGTCTTTAAGATATCTTCATCCACTATCCTTATTTGATGATAGCCACTCTTAAAGTCAATCCTACTGAAGTAGGTAGAGCCTTGTAGCTTATCAAATAGATCTTCTACCCGTGGTACAGGAAATCTGTTTTTGATAGTGATATGGTTTAGTGCTCGATACTCCACACACATACGGTATGTACCATCTTTCTTTTGCACTAAAAGGACTGGAGAACAAAAGGGAGAGGAACTAGGCCTCACCATCCCTTTGTCTACCAGCTCTTGTACTTGCCTCATGATCTGCTTTTGTTGAGCTTGTGAGACTCGATAAGGAGCCTTGTTAGGTGGTGAGCTTCCAGGAAGGAGCTCAATGCGATGGTCATCATCCCCTCGTTTTGGAGGTAAATCCATAGGGATATCATCGATGAACACATCTTGGAATCCTTTTAGAAAATTAGACAAGTCTAACTCTTCTTGATTCCTACCATTTACATTTGATGAAACATTAGTATCTTTTAGAGACTCTTTGACAAAAATCATGTACGCAGAAACTGAGCTCTTCATTGAATTATCAAAAGCAAGAGGATTTACAAGTGGAATAGTGCGACCACGCTCACTAGCATCTATATACATGTTCTTTCCCTTGAGGTGAAGTAGATTCTTCTTTCAGGGAACTTCATGTTGGCAACCATGCGATCAAACCATGGTGCCCCTAGGATAACATCCTCATGTTGGAGAGGAGAGATGAAGAAGTCTTCTTTGTCGACATAGCTTTGGACATGAAGCCTGAACTTCCCAATCAAGGAAGTAACGGAGGCTTGTTGTCCCTTGAAAGCTGCATCAGCCACTACTATATCTCCCATCTCAAAAGCTTGAATGCCCAACTTGGTGGCCAACTCCATTGATATGAAGTTAAGAGTAGAGCCAAGGTCAGAGCCAAGGTCAAACAAGATGAAGGCATCCTGCTCTCTTACCTTTCCCCAAGCATAGGAAAGTGATGATCCTTTGCAATGAGCATCCTCTTTTGGAGCTTCGATGGTGGAAGCCCTAGGAGTCTCATTGCAAGTATTCTTCTTAGGGGAGGAACAATAGCCATGTCCTTGCTCCCCACACTTGAAACACTTATGGTCCTTGTGAAAAGCTTCAAGCTCTTCAGGAGAGAGTTTGTTTTTACCTTTGTAAACTCCCTTCTCCTTGGACCAATTGTTGTTGTTGTTGGAAGAGACTTGGGAAGTAATTTGAACATTGGTTTTCCCCTTTGCATCATTTTTGTCTTTGTTTTCCATGGGCTTGACATTACATCTAGCCCCTTGATGGAAATTGATGCATGAAGCAACCATAGTGTGATAGATTACTTCGCTAATAGTACCAGGCCGTTGAGAGTTGATGTATTCAGCCATCTCTTCAGGTAATCCCGCACAGAATTGCTGCCTTTGCTCGGCAAAGTATATCTTTTGAAAGACAGTAGCCTTGAGATGTAAATCCCAAAACTTGTGTACGTACTTGTGGATAGACTAATGAGAGAGAAGCTTCAAGCTACGCCATTCAGTAAGCACTTTGCCTTTTGCATCGCTTGCAAGGAATTGCTTCATGATGGAAACTCGTAGAGTTTTCCATGTCTTTGGGGCTTCACCATTGCCACGAAGGCTAGCCCACCATTGACGAGCTGATTTTTGGACGTGCATAGCTACATGGTGCAACTTGGAGGACTCTGTGAAGCCCTCGTCTCCAAAGGCCGCATCAAATTAATGGACGAAGGCCAACACTTTGCTGGTAGCACCAAAGGTGACATCATAGGTGAGAAAAGAGATACTGGAATCCCTAGGAGTCTCATTGCGAGTATTCTTCTTGGGGCAAGAACGATAGCCATGTCCTTGCTCCCCACACTTGAAACACTTATGGTCCTTGCGAAAAGCTTCAAGCTCTTCAAGAGAGAGTTTGTTTTTACCTTTGTAAACTCCCTTCTCCTTGGACCGATTGTTGTTGTTGTTGGAATTGACTTGGGAAGTATTTTGAACATTGGTTTTTCCCTTTGCATCATTTTTGTCTTTGTTTTCCATGGGCTTGACATTACGTCTAGCCCCTTGATGGAAATTGATGCGTGAAGAAACCATGGTGTGATGGATTACTTCGCTAATAGTACCATGCCGTTGAGAGTTGATGTATTCGGCCATCTCTTCAGGTAATCCCGCACAGAATTGCTGCCTTTGCTCGGCAAAGTCTATCTTTTGAAAGACAGTAGCCTTGAGATGTAAATCCCAAAACTTGTCTACATATTTGTGGATAGAATCATGGGAGAGGAGCTTCAAGCTGTGCCATTCGGTAAGCACTTTGTCCTTTGCATCGCTTGCAAGGAATTGCTTCATGATGGAAACTCGTAGAGTTTTCCATGTCTTTGGGGCTTCACCATTTCCACGAAGGCTAGCCCACCATTGACGAGCTGATTTTTGGAAGTGCATAGCTACATGGCGTAGCTTAGAGGACTCTGTGAAGCCCTCATCTCCAAAGGCTGCATCAAATTGCTGGATGAAGGCCAACACTTTGTCGGTAGCACCGAAGGTGCCTCATAGGTGAGAAAAGAGATACTCTTTCCTCCCTCCTTGAAATTCTTTAGCTTTTGTCACCTTCGCCATGCAAGAAATGATTTGCGATGTCCTCCCCTCTTGTATTCTCTAGGAGAATAATCATAACTTTTGTCAGAAGAGGAGGGAGGTGAAGAATAAGGAGAAGAGGGTGAGCTCTTCCTAGCCCTTTTCTTCCTTTGTTTCCTCTCTTGCCTTTCAGAGTGATGAGGAGAAGGACTATGTGTTGATCTTTTCCTCTTGGGAGGAGTGGGCGATCGTCTAGACCGCCGTCTTCATGGAGCCACATCTTCAGAAGAACTTAAACTTTCATTGCTTTCTTGCTCTTTGGATTCCTCCTCTCGAATGGGAGAGAGTCTTCTTTTGGGGGTCTCTTCAAGAGGCCTCCTAAGCTCTCTCCTCTTGGAGAGGAAGGGAAATTCCATAAGCACGAAGTTGTTGAGTAACTTCGGCTTGCAAAGCAGGGTTGCCCATAGCTTGGTGCAACCTAGTGACGAGATAATTCGCAAACATGGGAGCATCATCATTAGCACCTTCATGTGCAAAATCAAAGCTATCAATGTTCATTCTACTCTCTTGATTATTGTCAGCCATGTTAACAAAATTTATGTATGTACTTAGTGTATGCTTTGGCAATTCAAAACCTTACTTGCCACTCCTCTTATCCTTTAAAAATCGGCTCTTAAATATCTACACCCACGGCTCAGAGTGGTTAATTATAGAGAGTAGAGGAGTAGGTCTAACATAGCAGAGTTGCCAAGGGCTAGCTCCTTTCGGACGTCTTATGGCTCGATAATGGTAAAGCCGTAGGCAAGTCTAAAAAGACTCCATTATTAAGTCCAAAGCTCCCGAGGTGTGCACCATCCCCCACATAGTGGGCTCAACGATGCAAACAATTGAAGAAAAGCAGCAAAGACAATTTATGCATCAATTACACTCTCAAGGAACAACCACAAAGTCTTGAAAATCAGCCTCAAAGTCAATCAAAGTGACTATAATCATCAACAAAACAAGAAGAAACTCTCAACTGCTTCTATCCATCATTTTGGATTGTTCTCTCTTATGAAATATCAAGAAGTTCTCACTGCATCCTTTGTTTTGGGTCTACTCTTGCTCGGAAAGCATGGTTTGTGGCTCCTTGCCACGGGGATTTTCTCAAAACACACACATGCGCACGCTCTTATGCAAGCCTTGCTCTTGGCTCCTCACATGAGGATTTTATCAACACACACACACACACACACACACACACACACACACACACACACACACAAACAAACAAACAAATATAGAAGCTCTAGTGCAAGGTTGGACACCATCTTTGGCACATATATGTATAATTTAGATATGATCATTCCCAGATTGCTTTCTTCCCTCTCGCAGACGCATGCTTGCCTTTTTTAATTCTAGTGAATTTGTTGCATTCTTTATTAAGGTGTAGGCTTGGCGCTAGTGCATATTCCCCTCATGACTTGAACATTCTCTCTAACATACATAGCCTTGCACATTGCGTGTGTGCGGTTCATCTTAGGCAAAAAATTTAGCACTAAAGAGACTGGCTAGGAAAAGGATTCCCCATACACTTTACTACACACAAATTAAAACATCAGTATCTATTTAAAAGATGTCAACATTCATGGGCTCCTCCAAATCCTTGGGTATTGAACAAATGGCATCATTATCGAGCTTATAATTGAAGGGATGCATCTATTGCCACAAGATTTCTCTTGCTTGAGACACAGCCAACCACATGTCCTATTTGGTGGTTGCAAAATCGAGGTCTTGGGTACATCCAACCTTCATCACCAACCCATTGTATTATGAAAATGAAACCCAGGTAGTGCACTGCATCTACTCAGTACACTTTTTGGTACATTGTTTGTACAACCTATTTTTGCTAGTTGGTCTAAGTGGTTTCACATATCTTTTTTGTTTTGTTTAGTAAAATGGGGATGTCTTTACTCTTATAGTCTACTTTATTGTTTAGTAAAATGGGGATGTCTCTACTTGCTAGTTTGTATGACTTATAGTCTACTTGCTAGTTTGTATGACTTCACATATTTTGTTTGCTTTATTGAAGAAAATGTGGCTACCATTCAATAAGAACTGATACATTTTTGAGATTGGGCTAGGAAGGTTTGAAATGATTTCTTTGGCATGTACATATCAAAACATATCTACTTTCTATGTGGAGATTACTATCATCAGGCTCTCTCTAAATATCGGACTCTCAAGGAGGTGGCACCCTTGAGAGTCGTCCAAGTGGCAAATGTTTTGACCTGCAGGGCCGGTCCAGCAGGTCATATTTCAACCCTTAGTTTTTTTCGCAAGCCGCTTAGTTTGCACAAAGCGAAATGCTCAATCACCAAAAGTGTTTAATCATTTCAACTTCACTAGCAGGGTTTGAACACGGACGCCCGCTATGAGAGACCACAGCTTTACCACTAGCATAACCACGTTGCTCATTCTCAACACGTGCTCAAACGGCTATTATGTTTAAACCTCGCGGGGGGTGGTGGTTTGTTTAAACCTTTTTCAAATGAACCGGTTTCCGGTGGACGCGACTCCTTGCCACGTCGATAGAGAGTCCGACATCTAAGACGAGCCCTATCATCATGGCTAGGTACATATTGTACAACATTAGCTGGTGTTATGATTTTTGTTTATTATAGCACAATTATACTTTTGCTGTATTGATATGCCTAGAACCTCATGTGAGATCGCATGAATGGTTTTTTTTAGAATATGTACATAAAACAAAGGAAATGTGAGATATCATGAATGGTTTTTTGAAAATGTGGACATAAAACAAAGGAAATGTTGTCGGAGTTTTTACAAATCCGACACTGTAGCTTGTTGGTCAAGTGAGATTGCCAAAACTATGTAGGATGCATTATCTTGACATTTTGTATTGAGTTACTACTCTCTTTTTCATAAACTGAAGTAATTGTTCCTAATTGCCTATCCTTTTTTTGAGTACAAACTTTACCTATCGCTTTCTTTGAATCTAACCTCTTCTTGAATTCATAGCATTTTGCCGGTAGGCTTTATTTATCTAATCTCGATTTAGGCATAAGGATTTGAAAAGATTATATTTTCTACTTTTAGTATATTGACATTTTGTTCGACATTTTTCTTTAGGACAACAATTTTTTCATGCTCATGTGAAAGACAAATTATCCAATGGAGAGAGAGAGCCATAACTTCCTTAACTGGCTCTAATGCATAAGTTAGGGGTAGGTTTTTCTTGTTTCTATGTGCAAAAAGGAGCAAATACTCTTTGAGTTCCATCTTGACTAAAGACTATTTTCTTATTTGATTAGATGTCGTAGATTTGTACACTTTTATATGCATCTTCAAAGTTTTTAGTGATTTGAGTATGTACGTTATGCAAAGGTTCCTTGTCCAGGATGCATATGACCCTATGCACCTTTCAGTAAGTCATCTAGGTTCATCAGCTTAGGAATACAAGTCGGATACCTTCACAAGAAGATTCAGAAATTTTCTCATGTAGGAAAATCGAGTCCTTTTCAGTGTTTTTCATACAATGAATAACATCATGAGCTTCTTCTCGAGAGGCACCGCATACCTAACTAGGTACGATTGGGGGTAGGGGACCCCCGGTCCCCCCCACCGGGCCGGCGGTCCCCTGCCCCCAATCGTATCTAGCTAGGTATGTGGTGCCTCCCTCACAGAAGCTCATGATGTTGAGGCAAGTCACAATGTGGGAATTATTGTGAGAATTTGTCCAAAACTTCTTGTGCTTGAAACAAATTGGTTAAGTATCAAGTAAGCGTCCCCAATTTTCAAGCTGGTCTCGTTAAGAGGAATCAAAGAAGATACATGGACTCTGGATTGGCGTGAGAGAAAAGGCAAGCAAAAGGTGAGGTGACGGTGGCCAGGTTGCAGGAATTGAGGATGAATGCGTCGAGAGCAACACACGCTCAGAGAGAGAGAGAGAGAGAGAGAAGGACATTTCGTTGTGCACGGGCGGCGCATCAGGTCGAGCCGGGAGAGGGACCTGCAGCAGAGCCAGAGAATGTCGGCGTGTGTGTGTGTGTGTGTTTGCGCCCGCGCTCTGAGCCTAAAGGCTCTCTCTCTCTGGTAGCGGAAGCCATAATGCCTGTGATGTCTGCTCCGTTGGTATGCGAGACATTTGCAAACCATCATTGGGCGCATGGGGAAGGGGAGCTGCAGGATTGTTCAATGCGTTGCAGATGGAACAAGAGGCCAGGGCCGCAGAGGGCAACGATGGCGAACCACGCAAGGGAAGAGAGAGGAGAGATGGAAGAGAGAGGAGAGAGAGGGTTGCTTTACGTCTTTTTGTTTGGAGAGGGATCTGACGAGATTCCCGTTAATGAGACAATAAAGCTAGTAGAGCAAGAGAGTATGTAAGATATACATCCAACGTATATCCAAATCTTTCTAGTTCTGATCATATTCATTCTTTAGAAGAAAGTCCTTTCAATCTAATATTTCAAAGGCCACCCTATAAAATAAACAAGCTTGTCATATATCAATGGATAGATTTCTTAAAGAAGAATCTAAAAGTATAAGGTATGTTAAGTTTTGTGATTCCTTAAAAATTGACGAGTCTCCACTTTTTGTAAAGGGTACCACCAAATAGTGTTTAGAGTAGTACCACCAATACATGTTTTCACCTTGTTGTCAAAAGATGCATTGAATACAAACCCTGCATGCAATACTTGACACTATCGATTTGGCTTGAAGCTCATTAATTGATGCCAAATGTGATGGCATGCACACATATGTTCTCTAATTTTCCAAATGTTGGAGAATTGAACCAAAAGTTTCCAATCATCCCCATAGGTACAACAGCTTTGTAATTTTTCAAAGGCATGAGATTGATGTTAGAGCTATGATTTATCAATGCAAAAATGGCTCCTCAAGATCGCTCACGTCGACCAAAGTTTTAGTTGTAGCTCTTTCCCAATGACTTATGGAGTAGTGGCTCCTATGTGTGGCCTCATTTTCATCACCATCATCCATAAATCTAACATGTTTCTCTCTTCCAAAAGATTGGTAGCATTCTACCACAATTTTATCACATTCCCTCTCTTTTGAGTAGAAAGAATTTGAAACAAATAGACTAGCAATTATTTAGCATGCATTAACAATAGTAGTATCACAAAAAAATTTAAGTAATAGTACTAATGGAGAAGATTAGAGGGAGAATTGGAGACTTGATGCGGGTCAAATTTACTGAGGCCAACATCGCCTCGGAGTGAAAACAAAAAAGGGTTTCGTACAAAAGAGAGCAATATCTTATGTTGTACAATCCGGCCTTAGATCTTGTTTTGCTAATACAGATTTAGAAGGCTAATTTCTTTTCTTCAACTCAAAAACCATATGTTAATTAGCTCCTTAATAAGGAATTTTTTTTAAACAAGATAGTCCTAGCCCCTTCTCTTGAGGCCTATCGGCTATGTGAGCTTGATCCATAAGGATTTTGTACTAAAGAGAGTAAAAGCTTGTGTACAGTTTGATTTAAACTCTTGTTTAGCTAATATGGAATGTGAAGTCTAAGGCCATCACATAACATATGCTAATTATCTCCTTAACCAAGCAATATCTAATATCTATAAACCAGACAATTCTAGCCCCTTCTCTCAAGGCCTATTAGCTATGTAACTATTAAGTACCTACAAAGGGTAGGTAGAGCCTTGCAAAATATTCATAACTAGATAAATATAGATGTATTAATATCCATTGTAATCTTGACAGGAAAATACTGTAGTAATCACCATGATCGCATTGTATGAAGATGTGACAGATAATTAATGTGTGTGTGTGTGGGTGTGTGTGTGTGTGTGTGTGTGTGTGAGAGAGAGAGAGAGAGAGAGAGCAAAGAGCTCCTTTATGAGCCTAAACGTGCTCCAAATCCTAAGTGAGGCTCCCTTAGTCCACACTCGTCAAACCTCAGAGAGTGCACCCATAGCTTGCATGACATGTGGAGATACAGGGTGAGGCTACACAAAAGATGGAAAGTGGGTGCCCAGTTTTTCATTTTAGTCAACTTTATTTCTTCTTCCCTCACTTATGGGGCCAACAAAAATTATACACAATGGAATTTAATGAAATCTTAATGATAATAAATGTTGATCTTTGCCCATATTTGGTCACTAGCCCTTGTTCCCTAGCTAGGGTGCAACGAGAGAGAAACGACCAATTCTTGGGTCGTCTTAACCCCCTTTGGTTCTAGAAAATATTTTTTGAACCAAATGAAATTTTTCAATCTTTTTTCAATTTTCATGGGCTTTTGGGTTTATTGTAACCTCAACATTAACACTTGGGCCCATAGAAAACAATTTCCAATTAGAGGAAGTCACATTGCAAGACCCAATTTCCAATTAGAGGAAGTCACATTGCAAGACTTCTTTTGGGCCATTTCAGTTTTGTAGTAGATTGTCAAAATTCTCATGAAATCATCTTGTGGCTTTTGAATGTTCCACAACCTATTTAGCATTAATAAGTAGTGCCTTGGTTGCTCTTGCATTTCTAGCTCAGTTTGAGGCATTTCTAGAGCATTTTTGTCTTTAAGGTCAAGAGAGAGAGCATCATTGTTTTTGGTTAATTCTTGCATGACCCATAGTTGGAATGGAATGAAGTCAACATAGTTCATTAAATATTTTAAAATTGCTTCATCCATCAAAAAGTCTATTTTGATGACACTACCCTATTTTCAATCATGGTTGTACTCAACTATGCACACATAAGGGAAGGTGAGCATGTTTTGCTTTGAGAATCTGATCCAACTTGTACATGTGAAATTTATTTTTGTAATAGATGGCTAGTGTACATGGTGTTTGAGGTATGCCATCTATCTCAAGCATGCAATTATCATGTAGCCTACCTCATTTTGCCATAGATTGTGTGCTTAATAAACTAAGTAAAAGGTGTTTTGTTCCTATTTAAAAATATCAGGGTCAAAAATTGATAAATTCTTATCATAGAAGTAGTGATTCTTGGTATATTTATAAGTGAAGCACAACATTAATTCAGCTAGAAATTTTTCAAATCAATATTGAATGTAAATTAATCCTTGAATCTCCTCCAATACTTTACATAGTTACTTTAAATGAATAAATAAGAGGAGACCTTTGTAGATATTATATCATATGGCTTGGACAAGGTGTCACAAGGTCCTAACCACATGGATAGATATTCTTGATTCAAGCAAGGAATGCAACCAAGATAGAATGGATTCATTTTCAAGTTGTATAGCTATTGAGGACTATGAGCAGGTCATGTGAAGGCTAGAAATAGCAGAAGGGGTGCTTGGGGAAGCTGGGAGGCTACTTAAGCTCATTTGTACGTAGCTTACTGAGACAAAAGTCTATAAAAAGCTACTAACTCTCCCAAATTCACTTGAAGCTGGGAGGATACTTAAGCTCATTTGTACGTAGCTTACTGAGACAAAAGTCTATAAAAAGCTACCAACTCTCCCAAATTCACTTTAATTCGGAGACCCTATCAAAATACTCTCTTGCTTTGAGGACTCTACTCAGAATCACCATGAGAGCTAAAATTCTAGTGACCTAATCAAGTTAATTAACCATAAATCACTTAGATTAGTGAAGGATAATTAATCTAAGACTGTTTTTATACATTTACATCATAAAATAGAAAGGATCAAGACTTTCTACATAAAAATTAACTTAATTTTATATATTTGTAATGCTAAAATAATAATTCTTTGATTAAGAGCACTAATTCACATAATTATTAGATTATATGAAACTAAAAGATTCATATTTTTAACATAGAAAAATAGAGGATTATAAATCATAGTTATAATTATGTTTAAGAAATGCTCTAGTGGAGATGTATGTCAAATGCGAGGCTCTAGTGAAGATAGCACAAGTCCTTAATGTGATGAGTTGTCTACTCAAGAGATTCTGTTTTGGTCCTCACCTATAGCTAGTCAGGTTTGTCAAGAGTAGATTCCATATACTCTAAGCTATTTTGAGAAATTGTAGTAGCAAGGTCACCCTCCAGATACAGTCACCTATTCTTAAAGCCTATGGAAACTCAAAAACAATTGAGAAAGGTAAAAGAGAGCATATTAGCATACATATTAACGAGAGCATTACTACTTTCTAAAATACCCCAGCCCTAGTTGAGCTTAACTTGCAATCGGAGCACTCTAAGAAAGGATGATACACGAAGGTAGGGCAAGTTGTAGGGGATTTAATATTCACGTAATCACATGAAATTTCTTCTGATCACAATGTTTATAATCACATCCACATAATCACATTAACGTGATCACAAAAATGCCAGTAAGTGGTGACTTGGCAACCCACCGAGGTATATGTTTTTCTTAACGAGCTTACTAGGAAACTATGTGAATCCTAAATTGAGACCATTAAGAAATGAAAAAATCCCAGTGGGCTTACCGAATTGGATGATTTCTATAGGTTAAGGGGAAGTCATGTGAATAGTTAACGTGATCACGTATTTTGAAATGTGCTCACTCAATGTTATTAACGTGTTCACATGTTTGTGATCACGTGAATGAAATCCCTTTCAACTTCAACTTGTAGCTCACAAAAAAAAGTGCCTTTCATTTGAATAACCCAACTCCAATGCACACAATTGGTTGATTGATTTACAACAAAGACGAAGAGCCTGTTGGCCTCAACTGGCTTCGATTACAACATACATGTTTGTGAGAGTATTTACCTAGCACATTACGATGGTTCAACAACTCTTGCATTGAGATCCATCCATGAAACTCACCCTCTAGTGTCAATCATAGCACAAAATAGACAATCCCCACCTAGAAATCTCATCATGGATATGCATTCTCTTGTCAATGGCCACAACATTACGCGGAGCTAAGGGCATTGCTCCAGCAAGCCTTAATCATTGAAAGCAATCCATAGCTTCCTAGTCATACCATTGTTGAGCATATACTGCAATCAGTGTGTGTAAAGAGATGGCATCCCAAAGACAAATGTACATTTTTTGTGTTTTCTTGCACACCACATTCGGCATACAATTTTTCCAAGGCATTGCCAAGCTGTAGGTTTATGTTCTATAGCCCCTAATTAACTTTATCATCCTAAATGTCAATGCCCATATCAACATCTTACCTAATCCCACATGCCATCAAGATGCAAGCATACGTGATTGCAGTTGGAGAGACGCCGTTGCTTTGCATCCATTTAATGCATCCCATAGCTTCTTGGTCGTTTGGTTGTTGGCATATCTTGCAATCAGTCTTTTTCAAGAGATTACATCCCTATGCAACCATATCTTTCCAATACATATCATAGGTGATTGCATTTGGAGAGATTCCCTCGCTTGTCACCTACTAAAAATAGCCAAAACCTTCTTGGTGTTATGGTCCTCGTGCATGCACCACACAAAGAACTCAAGACAACAAACAAAGGGCTCCCCACGAGTCCAAGAGCAAATCTATTGACCATCTCTTCAGTGCTCGATGCAATACTTTCTCAGACAATGTCCGATTGACGGGCATCCTCGGGCATTGATAATGATGATGATCACTTTATGTAAGGTCTCTGACCCCGACCAAAAAGAGCACCCTTGTACCATGGAATGAACATAATGGAAAAACTTACTATTTTTAGCAATTTTCCAAATTCTGTCAGTGCCATGATGTTTAGAATGTTATAAAGCTTCCAAATGTGAATTAAAATAATTTGTGAAAAAT